>NC_056453.1:34082531-34382531 GCF_018296145.1 Oncorhynchus tshawytscha
TGTGTGCATAAATGTAAGAAGTAAGCCTATGCAACCTGATGTTGAATATACATTCGCCCAGGAGACAGCCACTTTACCTTAGGGACAGCTCGTTCTTGACCTCTTGGTCGCCCAGTCAAAGGGGAATATTATTTGTTCAGATGGTGACGAAACATAAATATGTACGAAAAGGAAAAATACGAAAGCCATGTCCAAACTGAAGACTCATAACCATATGAAAGGCCTCATAGCCACCAAAGAAAACCAGTAGCTTCACGGCTTTTCCAGCTGGGACTCTCACTGACTTTCACCTTGATTGGCTGCACCTGATCTGCTTATCAACCAGGCTCAGCACTTGGACAAGGTTTCTGCCGCCCCCTGGAATGGAGTGTGGAAGTGGTAGTGAGATGTCTAAACTACCTACCCTATTCCCTAACATTATCCACTCTTCATTCATGATTTTCCGTAATCATGGTAACCCACATTAATGTAGAAGTGTTCAGAAAAATATTATATTCTTATTGACAATACAAGTGACTCCAAAATGACACAATGCACTATTTACCATTCATTTCTATTGGGCACAACGTAATCCGAAACACAACCAAAACAAACTCAAAGAAAAGGTGACATTATGTCTCATATATAACGTTTGATTTCATATTCAAAATGCTGGAGTATACAGCCAAAGTTTTAGCTTCACTGTCCAATTAAATACATAGGGGAGTGTATTTTTACCTAAGTGTACAATACCAATTCAACAGACAGAGAGCAGTGTTGTAGTGTCTAGTTGCATGCCTCAACATCTCTCCTGTCTCTCCTCTGTTGCCTAGACACCCCAGCCTCCATGAGGTCTGGTAAAAACAAAAAGAGACGGAATATTTTGAAAGTCAATCATTTGAAGTTCTTGTTGCAGAAGGACAAATATGGCAAAAATGAAATAATTTTCTAATGCTTGGAATCATAAAACATGCTGACGGGTAGCTAGGGGGATGTGTGTCTACACCTGCCCCTGTCACTCTTACGCTTGCCGCTGGGCATTTGTACTAGCTAGTGATTGTGGACCTGTAGATTCTTGATTTTTCACGGTTGCATGGCAGTTGGAGAACATGTTGATCAGTTCTGTATGAGGTTAAACCCTAGCTGGCAGAAAAGCAGTGTGACATAGTGATGGACCCTGTTTTGATGCTACTTGACTCTATCAGAAAGGTTTTGGAAGGAGCAAGTTGCCATTACCTATAGTAGGATGATCCAGCCATTCGGTCATGATCATCCAATGGCATTGTGTTAATTCTCTGATATATTTCCTTTTAAGAATGTCATATGTCATTCATACATCACTTGCTATGGTATGATAAGAAGTGAAGCAATAGACTGTAGCTATTGAAGTTATACAAAAGGAATTCCAGACTGTTTAGTTGAGAATTGCTTTACAAAGGCAGTCCCTAGGTGTGTTTACATAATGTATACATTGAAGTCCCTGCTGTGTTCCCTACAGTTGGAAGCATATTGCATATCCACCCTTGGGACAAGGCATTGAAAGCATTGTCTTCCACTCAGTCAGTCTCATGTGGAAATCAATAGCTGCAGTGAGACCTGAATACACTGCAGAGACGATGCAATGAGTATTCAGCTCTCACTTCATCGTCTCGGCAGTGTATTCAGGTCTCACTTCATCGTCTCGGCAGTGTATTCAGGTCTCACTTCATCGTCTCGGCAGTGTATTCAGCTCTCACTTCATCGTCTCGGCAGTGTATTCAGCTCTCACTTCATCGTCTCGGCAGTGTATTCAGGTCTCACTTCCTTGTCTCGGCAGTGTATTTAGGTCTCACTGCATTGTCTCAGCAGTGAAGATGCAGTGAGACATGAATACACTGCTGAAACGATGCAGTAGGACATGAATACACTGCAAAGACGATGAAATGAGACCTGAATACACTGCTGAAATGATGCAGTAAGACCTGAATATACTACCGTGGCGATGTAGTGGGGCCTGAATACATTGCCCTGATGATGCAGTGATACCTGAATACACTGCCGTGACGATGCAGTGAGACCTGAATGCACTGCCGAATATATGAGACCTGAATATACTGACGATGCATTATCATATTGTTGCTCTTTGGTCTCTACAGTGTCATCTGACTGACAGTCAAGGTCTCCAAGGGTTACGAAAATAAATCTCACTGACAGAAACCAATCTATGGAGGCTTTGGACTTGTTTCACCAGGGGACATAATGCATGTGATAGGATGGATTCTGCCATAATGTAATGAACACATCTCTCTCTCTCTTCCGTCCTTCCATCCTTCCACCCTTCTCTAGAGATCAAAGACAGCCATTTGCTGGAAGCACCAGCATCCTGTTAGATGGGTGAATAAAAAGGATGAAATGATAGAGTAGGATGACATTGCAAAACAAACATCTGAGATGAGTCAGTGAAATATATGTCTGTATTTTAAGACTATTCAATGCTGAAAGACTGTAATTATATTTTCCACATTGGTTTGCACGGAATGATAAATGACAGTATGCCAAAACTCAGATATTATTTAAACACCACAGGAATTTATATACTGAACAAAAATATAAGCGCAACATGCAACAATTTCAAAGATTTTACTGAGTTACAGTTCATATAAGGAAATCAGTCAATTGAAATAAATAAATTAGGCCCTAATCTATGGATTTCACATGACTTGGAATACAGATATGCATCTGTTGGTCACAGATACCTTAAACAAAATGGGCCTCACTATGGGCATCAGGATCTGGTCACGGTATTTCTGTCCATTCAAATTGCCATCGATAAAATGCAATTGTGTTCGTTATCCGTAGCTTATGCCTGCCCATACCATAACCCCACCACCACCATGGGGCACTCTGTTCACAACGTTGACATTAGCAAACCACTTTCCCACACAACGCCATACATGTGGTCTGCGGTTGCTTATTGTAGAGAAATGAACATTCAATTCTCTGAAAACAGCTCTGGTGGACATTCTTTCAGTCTGCACACCAATTGCACGCTGCCTTTAATCTATCACATTTTGTTGTGTGAAAATACTGCACTTTTTATAGTGGCCTTTTATTGTCCCCAGCACAAGGTGAACCTGTGCAATGATCATGCTGTTTAATCAGCTTCTTGATATGTCACACCTGTCAGGTGGATGGATTATCTTGGCAAAGGATAAATGCTCACTAACAGGGATGTAAACAAATTTGTGCACAACATTTTAAGGAAATCAGCTTTTTGTGGCTATGGAACATTTCTGGGATCTTTTATTTCAGCTCATGAGACATGGGACCATCACTTGTTGCGTTGTTGCGTTCATATTTTTGTTCAGATTATATATATATTAACATAGAAAGCAGATTTTCCATAAAAGTAAATATAGGCTGCTCTTGTGTTATGGTTTATGAAGTAGTTTTCCTTTTGTGCAGTATACTGTGAATGTTGAATGTGCTGTAGCCAGCCAGGTATACAGTATGTCAACTGCAGGACCTAGTTCTGGAACCTTCAGGGGAAATGTCACTGCCGGCAGAATAGTGTCAGAGCCTGGTGGGACAGTTCTTTTTAGTTGTGCTGTGCAAATAAATGATTTCTACTATTTCAATAAACGCTCTTCCTGAGGTCTTGCCAATTTAACTATATGTCCCAAATTTTGTTGAATATATTAAACAAAAATCACAAGCTTTAGATGCTTTTCATGGACAATACATGCTACACAATTCACATATACCATTACATATAATCTACTCACTATGTGTGTTCCATAGGTCATATAGTGTACACTTCCTGTGCTAAGTGTATTCTGTATTTGCCCTCAGTTGAACTGGGATGGCAATGGTCTGGCTGGATAATAGTGTTTGTTTAAACCATTGGACTCAAGCCCCACTTCTGGCTTTGCGATTGTATACAGTCTGATTAATAGACAAAGTGGTAGGGCTTTGTTAGCTGCCAGGATTTGCGTCGACTGCTTTTGTTGACCCATGCTGTCCTGTTATTTTAAAAGCCCCTATGATAGGCAGTACCAAGCAGAGAGAATCCCTGCCTATCAGGGAAGGCCAACTTGCTGAGCAAAGTTTTCCCATATGGTGTAATCAGTGGCCATTAGCTGGCAGAGCAGACACCAGACAGCCAGCTGATCTTGTCCTGCTGCCCTCCCTCCCTTCCCCCGTCAGACAGCCAGCTGATCTTGTCCTGCTGCCCTCCCTCCCTTCCCCCATCAGACAGCCAGCTGATCTTGTCCTGCTGCTCTCCCTCCCTTCCCCCGTCAGACAGCCAGCTGTTCTTGTCCTGCTGCCCTCCCTCCCTTCCCCCATCAGACAGCCAGCTGTTCTTGACCTGCTTCTCTCCCTCCCTTCCCCCATCAGACAGCCAGCTGTTCTTGTCCTGCTGCCCTCCCTCCCTTCCCCCGTCAGACAGCCAGCTGTTCTTGTCCTGCTGCCCTCCCTCCCTTCCCCCGTCAGACAGCCAGCTGTTCTTGTCCTGCTGCCCTCCCTCCCTTCCCCCATCAGACAGCCAGCTGTTCTTGTCCTGCTGCCCTCCCTCCCTTCCCCCATCAGACAGCCAGCTGTTCTTGTCCTGCTGCCCTCCCTCCCTTCCCCGTCAGACAGCCAGCTGATCTTGTCCTGCTGCCCTCCCTCCCTTCCCCGTCAGACAGCCAGCTGATCTTGTCCTGCTGCCCTCCCTTCCCCGTCAGACAGCCAGCTGTTCTTGTCCTGCTGCCCTCCCTCCCTTCCCCCGTCAGACAGCCAGCTGATCTTGTCCTGCTGCTCTCCCTCCCTTCCCCCGTCAGACAGCCAGCTGATCTTGTCCTGCTGCCTCCCTCCCTTCCCCCGTCAGACAGCCAGCTGATCTTGTCCTGCTGCCCTCCCTCCCTTCCCCCGTCAGACAGCCAGCTGATCTTGTCCTGCTGCTCTCCCTCCCTTCCCCTGTCAGACAGGCAGCCCTGTTATAAACAGCCACATTTGACGAAATTCAGTTCAGTTTCCATTAGTTTTCAAAATCGAATTTACTAGTTTTTATTTAAAGTTACATAAAAACGTTTCTATATGTTTTTTATATGATTTAGTTTCAGTTTTAGTGCTAGGGACAGAAAGTAGCCTATGCGTGGGAGTCTAGGAGCCTTGTCACTTCTTGCTACTGTGGGGCAGTAATACATAATGCAGTGGTTTTCAAAGTCGGGGTCACGACCATAGTGGGGAATTGCAGTGGGGTGAAATCACACCCAGAGGGGGCTGTGTTTAGACTTCAGATAAGGAGGACACCCCGAACCAGGAAGCAGGGCTGTTTCTCTCTCTGTCAGCTATGAGGTAGAATCGTTTGGGACGTGGCAGTGCCTCTGCCTCTCCGGTGGTGCATTTATGTGTTTGTGTTGGATTAGCCAGGCAAAGGAAATGTTTCAGAGACTTAGAGGATTCCTAAGAGCAGAGCAGTTGAGAGGAGAGCAGTGACAGAAGAGAGGAGTGACAGAAGGAAGTGCCTGGGACATCTCAGCTGTGTTCTTCTGGGAGTCTGCGACAGGCAGACATAAGGACAGACAGACAGACAGACAGACTCTCTCCCCAGGCAACCCATCTCTGTGTGAAGGGGAGGGGTGTTTGGGTCTGTTGCCAGGCTGCCTGCCATCACTTCCTCTCCGCCCCCTTGGAGGAGAACTATGGCTGCCTCTCAGTGGAATAACAGAGCTCTAGATCAAGTTACGTTCACTAGCGGAATCCCGGCGTGACAACTACAGGTAGAAGGAACTTAACACAGTTTATAGAAAGGGAATGCATGTCTGACAGTCATGGGCAACGTGTGTGGCTGTGTGAGGGGCCCCAAGGAGGAATGTTATGTGGACCACACCAAAGCTCCGCTCAGCCCCGAGTCCAAAGAGCTCCGCGGCCGGCGCTACTTTCAGAGGAAGAAGAAGAGGAAATTGGGGGAGTTTCAGTGGCCGGAATCCCTCCAGAGCAGAGGGGGTGAGAGCGTCCAGAGTAAGGAGGATATCCCCAGGAGGGTAGAGCTCCAGCATGAAGCAGACATGGGCATCAGGGAGAGCCAGGTTGGGATGGAGGGAGTACCGGAAGGGGAGACACCCAGACCCAGGCTGGGAGGTATCAGCAAAGGGCTGTATGTTGGGGAGGTCCCCAAAGTTCCTCTTGGGAATAAGTTAGCATCCCAATCGGGACAAATTTCAGCACACCAGACAGACCGAGAGGCAATTCTCTATGGCATCACCAAGACCTCCAGGAGTATCGCTCCTAAGGACAGCCTGCTGGAAAAGACGCTGTCACATAAGCAGTTGACGCGGGCAATGACATTCGGCGCCATGGAGCATATGCTCCGAACCCTGAGAGGAGACAATGACAGATCAGAGAACCTAGAAGAGCTCCCCGAAATCATATGGAGCACTCAAGTTCACAAGAGGAGGAGGGTCCACACCTGCTCTGGAAGAGGGTCCCTCTGT
Organism: Oncorhynchus tshawytscha; assembly: GCF_018296145.1. Lineage (NCBI taxonomy): Eukaryota > Metazoa > Chordata > Actinopteri > Salmoniformes > Salmonidae > Oncorhynchus > Oncorhynchus tshawytscha. The sequence goes on from NC_056453.1 coordinate 34,088,969, forward strand.
CCAGATGATCTATTATCTCTCCAAGTGTCTTCCAAGTGTACATCCGCCCAACAAGAGGTAAACCAAGTGCAAGCTATTTATAGCCAGCCAATATGTGTGGACCAAAATATCATGTGCTAGCATATCAGTAGCCAGCTATTGTAACAATGGCTGTAACTATGAGGTCCGGACCTCAGTAATATTTTCACATTTGAAAAACATTTAAATATATATTTAATATCTGTTACGGGTCAGCATGTACAGTTGAAGTTGGAAGTTTACATACACTTAGGTTGGAGTCATTAAAACTTGTTTTTCAACCACTCTACAAATTTATTGTTAACAAACTATAGTTTCTACTTTGTGCATGACACAAGTAATTTTTCCAACAATTGTTTACAGACAGATTATTTCACTTATAATTCATTGTATCACAATTCCAGTGGGTCAGAAGTTTACATCAGTAAGTTGACTGTGCCTTTAAACAGCTTGTAAATTTCCATAATTTGAGTCAATTGGAGGTGTACCTGTGGATGTATTTCAAGGCCTACCTTCAAACTCAGTGCCTCTTTGCTTGACATCATGGGAAAATCAAAAGAAATCAGACAAGACCTCAGAAAAAAATTGTTGACCTCCACAGGTCTGGTTCATCCTTTGGGGGCAATTTCCAAACGCCTGAAGGTACCACTTTCATCTGTACAAACAATAGTACACAAGTATAAACACCATGGGAGCACGAAGCCGTCATACCGCTCAGGAAGGAGATGCATTCTGTCTCCTAGAGATTAACGTACTTTGTTGCGAAAAGGAAGAAGCCACTGCTCCAAAACCACCATAAAAAAGCCAGACTACGGTTTGCAACTGAACATGGAGGAAAGTCCTCTGGTCTGATGAAACAAAAGTTGAACTGTTTGTCCATAATGACCATCGTTATGTTTGGAGGAAAAAGGGGGAGGCTTGCAAGCCGACGAACACCATCCCAACCGTGAAGCATGGGGGTGGCAGGATCATGTTGTGGGGGTGCTTTGCTACAGAAGGGACTGGTGCACTTCACAAAATAGATAGCATCATGAGGTAGGAAAATTATGTGGAAATATTGAAGCAACATCTCCAGACATCAGTCAGGAAGTTAAAGCTTGGTCATAAATGGGTCTTCCAAATGGACAATGACCCCAAGCATACTTCCAAAGATGTGGCAAAATGGCTTAAGGCCAATAAAGTCAAGGTATTGGAGTGGCCATCACAAACCTCTGACCTCAATCCCATAGAAAATATGTGGGCAGAACTGAAAAAGCGTGTGTGAGCAAGGAGGCCTACAAACCTGACTCAGTTACATCAACTCTGTCATGAGGAATGGGCCAAAATTCACCCAACTTATTGTGGGAAGCTTGTGGAAGGCTACCCGAAACGTTTTACCCAAGTTAAACAATTTAAAGGCAATTCTACCAAATACTAATTCAGTGTTTGTAAACTTCTGACCCACTGGGAATGTGATGAAAGAAATAAAAGCTGAAACAAATCATTCTCTCTGCTCTCTATTGAGAAAAACTGAGTTTAAATGTATTTGGCTGAGGTGTATGTAAACTTCCGACTTCAACTGTAAATATCGCTCCTAGTGGTGATCATAGCTCAGAGCGCTTATATTCTTTTTCTGACATTTCTAATCACGTCTGGCTCGTTTTGAACGAGTGGAATCATGAAGAGTGGTTTGTTCGTTATGTTCGCCTGCATCCCCTTGAATTTGAGCTTTTTTAGCAGGACATTCACCATTGTACCAACTACTCCAGCTCACTGTCAATAGGCAACTTGAGATGCTGCTGACAGTGTGTTTGAGAGATGCCGGACAAAAGGCAGTTTTAAACCATCCCATGACTCCTGCCGTGTCTATGGACATCCCCCAAACAAATAAAAAATGATTTGTGTAGAATGACTGCACAACTGGTAAATAGCCGCTCATACTGTAGATATGTCAGTCAGCCGCTCATACTGTAGATATGTCAGTCAGCCGCTCATACTGTAGATATGTCAGTCAGCCGCTCATACTGTAGATATGTCAGTCAGGTGGCTAGCTGCCGGCAGAGACTTCTATTGCGTAACGTTGAAGAGCTCTGGCTTGTATTTCTTAGCCAGTTAGAAGGCTGAAGGAAGAAGCTAACGTTAAACGGAGTGGCAGCAAAACATATACTACTTAAAAAAAGAGAGTAGGCTACTGAGACAGACAGTGATTTGGGCATGTAGCACTCAGTGGTGAGGCTGAGGGAGGAGGAAGCAGAGGAGACCGAGAGAGAGAGGATGCAAGCAGAGAGAGAGGTTAGCATTGTGGTTCCCAAAATTGGGGCCAGGGCCCCATGTGGGGTCCCCTGAGAAATCTGTACTAATCTTATTAAACAAAAAGAGATGTTTCAATATGAACATCTCCACATCTTCCTTGTAGGATGACATTTTAAAATGCAATCAACATGTAAACAATACAGTTTAAAAAACGTCATATGGTTTCCTTTTGTCGCTGATGCTACATGTCACTGTGAATCATTTCTCCTATTTCCCTCCTTTCAGGGGTAGGTAGCCTAGTGGTTAGAGCATTAGGCCAGTAACTGAAAGGTTGCAGGATCAAATCCCCGAGCTGACAAGGTAAAAATCTGTCTTTCTGCTCCTGAGCCAGGCAGTAAACCCACTGTTCCCCGGGCGCTGAGGATATCGATTATGTCAGTCCCCCTCACCTCTCTGATTCCTGCTCAGCAGGAAATGCAAACTTGTAGTGTCATTCAGGTTTCTAAAGTTTTGTCATTTCCACTTTGAAATGTCAGACTTGATTTGCCCTAACGAAAAATGTATAAGCCCCTACAAAAATGTAAATGAATGATAATCCAGATAATAATTTGCATTTCCTGCAGCTGTATCATGGCTCAAATTAAGATCCTACATCTGTACAGATGCTTTCGTATGTTTTCATTATTCCGTGAAGTGTTGTTCCATTGCAGTGGCGTTGCATGGAGACGGTGTTTGAGTGGATGTGTGATTTGGCTTCACGCCACTATCTTTCCCTGTACTGTACTGGCAGACTGCTAACCGCCATTTGCTCTCTAAAACCATTCAGAAGACAACTATATTTACACTATGACATCGTGTAAGAATCCCTTTGAGTCAAATAACAGCATAACTGTGATGTAGAGCTGTAATATACACGTTACATCCTACAAAGCCACAACACATGAACACAGAGATAATTACAAAGCTCTATGTAGTTAACTAACTTGTTTCCCTTCACTAGATATTTCACTCAGCAGTGTTTCTGGTGAGCCTCACCTCAGCTCAAGTTTGGCTACTAGGGTTCTACCACTTATGACAAACCAGGTTCTAAACTGGTTTGATACTGCTTTTATGGAAAAATCATGCATCTTTTATTTATGTGTACAATGTGTTTGCTGTAAATGATTGGATTTTAGCAATGTAGTATACTTCAGTGATAAACAGCTGGCATTTGGAAAGGTTATTTGTCCTTTGATTCTCCTTGAAATGTTGATGTTATGATTACTGAGGTCCATGCAACTCGCCCACTCCTTACTTCTCAGACACAGCTACACAATTTCCCAGTTTTCAGATTCTAAAGGAAAATATCCCACGGCGCACCCCCACCCCTCCCACGCGCACACAAAAAAATAAGAAGAAAAGTATTTTCCCACTAGCACTGACTGCTGATAACTACTCGGAGGGAAAATGTACTTGCTACGATTGGGATATGTATTTGTCTCACCTAGCTATCTGAAGATGAATACACTGTAAGTCTCTCTGGATAAGAGTGTCTGCTGAATGACTCAAATGTACATGTAAATCCCAAAGGAAGCATTTTATTTCTGCGAGACCACTATTTTCCATGACGTAATTCTAAGTATATGAAAGTGTAACAACCTTGTGTTCATGTTGGTCTTTGAGCAATTTACAATTTTTGTCCTCATCAAACTATGCACAATGCTTTTTTAAATTAAAATGATTTTATTTAACTAGGCAAGTCAATTCCCCATAATGACAAAGCGAAAATACATTTATTACAAGAAAACAGAAATACCTTATTTACATAAGTATTCAGACCCTTTGCTATGAGACTCGAAATTGAGCTCAGGTGCATCCTGTTCTCGTTAATCATCCTTGAGATGTTTCTACAACTTGATTGGAGTCCACCTGGGGTAAATTCAATTGATATTAGATGATTTGGAAAGGCACACACCTGTCTATAGAAGGTCCCACAGTTGACAGTGCATGTCAGAGAAAAAACCAAGCCATAAGGTCGAAGGAATTGTCCGTAGAGCTCCAAGTCAGGATTGTTTCAAGGCACAGATTTGGGGAAAGGAACCAAAACATTTCTGCAGCAGGTCCCCAAGACCACAGTGTCCTCCATCATTCTTAAATGGAATACGTTTAGAACCACCAAGACTCTTCCTAGAGCTGGCTGTCCAGCCAAACTGAGCAATTGGGGGAGAAGGGCCTTGGTCAGGGATGTGACCAAGAACCCGACGGTCACTCTGACAGAGCTCCAGAGTTCCTCTGTGGAGATGGGAGAACAATCCAGAAGGACCATCTCTGCATCACTCCACCAATAATGCTTTTATGGTAGAGTGGCCAGACGAAAGCCACTTCTCAGTAAAAGGCACATGACAGCCCGCTTAGAGTTTGCCAAAAGGCACCTAAAGACTCTCAGACCATGAGAAACAAGATTCTCTGGTCTGATTAAACCAAAATTGAACCCTTTGGCCTTCATCCCTACGGTGAAGCATGGTGGCTGCAGAATCATGCTGTGGGGATGTTTTTCAGCGGCAGGGACTGGGTGACTTGTCAGGCTCGAGGGAAAGATGAACGAAACACAGAGAGATCCTTGATGAAAACCTGCTCCAGAGAGCTCAGGACCTCAGACTGGGGCAAAGGTTCACCTTCCAAAAGGACAATGACCCTAAGCACACAGCCAAGACTGCACAGGAGTGGCCTCGGGACAAGTCGCTGAATGTCCTTGAGTGGCCCAGCCAGGGCCCGGACTTGAACCCGATCGAACATCTCTGGAGAGACCTGAAAATAGCTGTGCATTGACGCTCCCCATCCAACCTGACAGAGCTTGAGAGGATCTGCGAAGAAGAATAGGAGAAACTCCCCAAATACAGGTGTGCCAAGCTTGTGCCATCATACCCAAGAAGACCCAAAGCTGTAATCACTGCCAAAGGGGCTTTAACAAGGTACTGAGTAAAGGGGTTTGAATACATATTTAAAAAAATTATATATACTTTTGAAAATAAAAATAAAAAACAGTTTTTGCTTCATCATTATGGGGTATTGTGTATAGATTAATGAGTGGGACTAACAATTGAATCCATTTTAGAATAAAAATATTTTGTAACAAAATGTGGAAAAAGTCAAATGCTCGGAGTATTTCCAAATGCAGTGAATATTATCCTTTTAGCCTGGCCCCAAACCTACTGAACAAGACTGCTACGATATCTCACATTATCAAATCACATTTTATTTGATTTATACAATAGGTGTGGACCTTACTGTGAAATGCTTACTTACAAGCCCTTACCCAACAATGCAATTTTAAGAAAAATAACAGTTAAGAAAATATTTACTAAATAAACTCAAGTAAAAAAAGTAACACAATAAAATAAAAATCACGAGGTTGTATACAGGGGGTACTGGTACTGAGTCAATGTGGTACAGGTTAGTCATTGTAATTGAGGTAATATGCACTTGTAGGTAGGGGTAAAGTGACTATGCATAGATCATTAACAGTGAGTAGCAGCAGTGTAAAAAAGGGGGGGAGGGGGTCAATGCAAATAGTCCTGGTAGCCATTTGATTGACTGTTCAGAAATCTTATGGCTTGGGTTTAGAAGCTGTTAAGCAGCCTTTTGGACCTATGCTTGGCGCTCCGCTACCTCTTACCGTGCGATAGCACAGAGAACAGTCTCTGACTAGGGTGGCTGGAGTCTTTGACAATTGTTAGGGCCTTCCTCTGACACCGCCTGGTATAGAGGTCCTGGATGCCAGGAAGCTTTGTCCCAGTGATGTACTGAGTCGTACACACTTTCCTCTGTAGCACCTTGCGGTCGGATGCCGGTTGCTGTCCTGGCACCACACTGCCAGGTGTCTGACCTCTTCTCCTCGTTGTCAGTGATCAGTCCTACCACCATTGTGTCATCGGCAAACTTAATGATGGTGTTGGCGTTGTGCTTGGCCACGCATTTGTGGATGAACAGGGAGTACAGGAGGGGACTAAGCACGCACCCCTGAGGGGCCCCGTGTTGAGGATCAGCGTGTGTTGTTGCCTACCCTTACCACCTGGGTGTGGCCGTCAGGAAGTCCAGGGTCCAGATGCAGAGGGAGATGTTCAGTCTCAAGGTCCGTAGCTTGGTGATGAGCTTTGAGGGCACTATGGTGTTGAACACTGAGCTGTGGTTAATGAACAGCATTCTCACATAGGTGTTTTGTCCAGGTGGGAAAGAGCAGTGTGGAGTGCAACAGAGATTGCGTCATCTGTGGATCTGTTTGGGCTGTATGTAAATTTGAGTGGGTCTAGGGTTTTTGTGATGATGGTGTTGATGTGAGCCATGACCAACCTTTCAAAGCTCTACATGGCTACAAACATGAGTGCTACGGGTCGATAGTCATTTAGGCAGGTTACCTTTGCATTCTTGGACTATGTTGGTCTGCTTGAAACATGTAGGTATTACCGACCCGTTCAGGGATAGGTTGAAAATATCAGTGAAGACACTTTCCAGCTGGTCAGCGCATGCTCTGAGTACACGTACTGGTAAACAGCCTTGTGAATGTTGACCTGTTTAAAGGACTGATCATCATTTCTCTCAACCTTAGTTTCAATATCCGTCTTTCCTAGATCATCCACCAGATTGTGAAAGTGTAACTAGGTCAACATTGCCTAGCAAAACATGAAACATGATAACACAGCAGGAGTGGTTCAAAGGTCGCTTCCTGTTGTCTAGGTCAGAGGTGATCATGTTGTTCTTCCAGCTCCAGATACATGGAATTGCTACCTGATGTCAACTGAGTTGAAGCAACAGGGGAATGTGTTTGGTTTGAGGTCATCACACTCTATAACATGTGCCAACGAATGGCTTATTTATTAGCCAGATGTATGTCGACACTGCCAATTTTACATTTTACAACCAAATAAGGAAATATGGAGGTGTCTGTCTTGAATTTGGTGCAGACAATTAACATGTGTTTTTATTCATTCAGCATATGATAATGTGTGTTAGGAAATTAATGTTGTTATTAGTTATTCTACGTGTGACTCTAGAAATGCTGTTCCTGATATCTGAAAAATGTCCCTGAAGTATTATTTGGTCTGTCTCACCCATATGTTTGATGGTAATTTAGGTGTTTGATGGTACAGATGTAGGATCTTCATTTGATCACCCTGTTGCAGGAGAACTTTCCTTCAATGCAGGAAATGTAAAACGTGTAGTGTATTTGAGGTTTATCAAAGGCTTCTGAAGTTTGTAATTTCCACTTATAAATTTGAGATTTGATTTTCCCTTACGAAAAATCGACCAACACCTACAAAAACTTCCATTAATTATAATCCACATAATAATTCACATTTCCTGTTGCTGCAGGATTATTTTCCTGCTGTAGCAAACTGGCTCAAATGAAGCTCCTACATCAGTGATGTAGGTGTAATGACACTAACAGCTGTATTAACTATGTTGTTCCTCTCCAGATCTCTGAGATCCATGTTTGCGGGGAGTCGGAGGACATGACAGCCAAGGAGCGTCTGCTGATGTGGTCCCAGCAGATGACCGAGGGCTACGTGGGCGTACGCTGTGACAACTTCACCTCCTCCTGGAGGGACGGGAGGCTTTTCAACGCTATCATTCACAAATACAGGTACCACTATCATTCACAAATACAGGTACCACTATCATTCACAAATACAGGTACCACCATCATTCACAAATACAGGTACCACTATCATTCACAAATACAGGTACCACCATCATTCACAAATACAGGTACCACCATCATTCACAAATACAGGTACCACTATCATTCACAAATACAGGTACCACCATCATTCACAAATACAGGTACCACCATCATTCACAAATACAGGTACCACTATCATTCACAAATACAGGTACCACCATCATTCACAAATACAGGTACCACCATCATTCACAAATACAGGTACCACCATCATTCACAAATACAGGTACCACCATCATTCACAAATACAGGTACCACCATCATTCACAAATACAGGTACCACCATCATTCACAAATACAGGTACCACCATCATTCACAAATACAGGTACCACCATCATTCACAAATACAGGTACCACCATCATTCACAAATACAGGTACCACCATCATTCACAAATACAGGTATCACCATCATTCACAAATACAGGTACCACCATCATTCACAAATACAGGTACCACCATCATTCACAAATACAGGTACCACCATCATTCACAAATACAGGTACCACCATCATTCACAAATACAGGTACCACCATCATTCACAAATACAGGTACCACCATCATTCACAAATACAGGTACCACCATCATTCACAAATACAGGTACCACCATCATTCACAAATACAGGTACCACCATCATTCACAAATACAGGTACCACCATCATTCACAAATACAGGTAACACCATCATTCACAAATACAGGTACCACCATCATTCACAAATACAGGTACCACCATCATTCACAAATACAGGTACCACCATCATTCACAAATACAGGTACCACCATCATTCACAAATACAGGTACCACCATCATTCACAAATACAGGTACCACCATCATTCACAAATACAGGTAACACCATCATTCACAAATACAGGTACCACCATCATTCACAAATACAGGTACCACCATCATTCACAAATACAGGTACCACTTGAGGTACAGAACCTGTATCTGAAAAAGAGACCCTTGTATCAAATCAAATCAAAATCAAATCAAATTGAATTGGTCACATACACATGGTTAGCTGATGTTAATGTGAGTGTAGCGAAATGCTTGTGCTTCTAGTTCTGACAATGCAGTAATAACCAACGAGTAATCTAACCTAACAATTCCACAACTATTACCTTATAGACACAAGTGTAAAGGGATAAAGAAAATGTACATATCACCAATCACCAAAGAAATTCCAGCACAGTGACCTTCTTGAATGCTCTACAATGCTTTTTTAATGGATATTAAAAACAATTTTGTCTTTCATTAGGGTTTAACTGTAATATCACTAGGAGTATATTCCCAGTGTATAACAAAAACAATATACATAACAACATAACTATTTTCCTCCTCTGTTGACTTGCTGTGTCTTGCTGAATCATGTCTGCGGTTCACCACCACATTTTGAATATTGGACCTCATCATTCCAATGAGGCAGCACTTAGTGGTTTTGACTAGTTATTAGGGGGCTGTTGGCTTTTCAGTTAGACATGATCAGATTTCAGTATGACCCAGTACACTCTACGTCAGTGTTTCCCAACCCTGGTCCTCCAGTACTCCCAACAGTACACATTTTTGTTGTAGCCCTGTTCAAACACACCTCATTCAACTCATTGATAGCTTGATGATTAGTTGACATGTTAAATCAGGTGTGCTTGTCCAGGGTCACAATAAAAATGTGTACTGTTGGGGGTACTGGAAGACCAGGGATGAGAAATACTGCTCTACCTTGTTGGACTGACCTAAAATTAGATGAACTAAACTGACTAGTAGATGGAGACGTATTTATCCTTTTTCTCCCCCTTTTGTTTGTTATGGTTAATGTCACATAATTATTTGCTGTCAACCATTGTTAAGGTCAATGGATATTGATGTATGTGTGGGTCATGTGGAACTGTTTTACTTAACCATTGACCTATGTTGGGCTGGCCCGACTGTCCTTGTCCTCTTGAGCAAAAACAGATTTATTTCACTGGAAAGTCTGGGACTGACTGCATCCCTAGGCATTTACTCTATAGTTATCTTACAGGCTTATATTACATTATGTTACAGGCTTATATTACATTATGTTACAGGCTTATATTACATTATGTTACATGCTTATATTAAATTATTTTGCAGGCTTATATTACGTTATGTTACAGACTTATATTACATTATGTTACATGCTTATATTAAATTATGTTACAGGCTTATATTACATTATGTTACAGGCTTATATTACATTATGTTACAGGCTTATATTACATTATGTTACATGCTTATATTAAATTATTTTGCAGGCTTATATTACATTATGTTACAGGCTTATATTACATTATGTTACAGGCTTATATTACATTATGTTACATGCTTATATTAAATTATTTTGCAGGCTTATATTACATTATGTTACAGACTTATATTGCATTATGTTACAGGCTTATATTACATTAGCTAGTCATCACACTAAAACTTTCCTCCAAACAAAAATGTTTGTTCCTTGCTAATTAAACAAAACTATTCAAGAAGTATAGTGTGTGCTGACACCGCTGAAATAACCTAAAACAACAATGCAAACCACCCTAAATGATTATTTGCCAAAATAATACATTTGTACCCTGTCTCCTCATATTAACATTTCATAAAACAGAAAGCAGTCAATCTTAATGAGCTTCCACTGGTATTTTCTCTTCCATTGCAGGCCTGACCTGGTGGATATGGCCAGAGTGTCGGCCCAGACTAGCCGGTCTAACTTAGAACAGGCCTTTGGTGTGGCTGAACGGCTTGGGGTGGCCAGACTACTGGACCCTGAGGGTGAGTTATTCTGTTTATCCACATGCTTTTCTCTAATGGTTTGTTTGACACATCAGGTAAACATTCTCCAAGCCATTGACACATCTTTGCTACTGTAAAACAGCTGGAAGAAATGCAATGCATTATTACCAGAGGGAGGAGATGTCTTCTAAGCACAGCTTAACTTACTGACTGTTATTTGTTTCATTATAAGGACGATGATTTACTAAATGAAAAAGACACAACACGTATATGGGATACATGAGATTTAAATCAAACATTGTATTCACTATGATTATAAACACTCCCTTAAATCATGTACCTACCGACGATCACATTGTGTATTGGGTCTTATTTCACCTTTTCTCACCAGATGTGGATGTGCAGACTCCTGATGAGAAGTCAGTCATCACATACGTCTCCACTCTGTATGATGTCTTCCCTAAAGTACCTGATGGTGTTGACGGTATCAATGCAAATGTAAGTACACCATGAACAGACTATTGTACGGTGCACCTAAGTGTCCTATGTGAGTAGAGTTGAGAAGAGCGTTTTATATTTCAAATACTGTATGATGAAGGCAAAATCAACATCTCAATACAAAACAACAATGTCCTATTGTCAACATGGGCTGACTTGTGTCTTTGTAACCATTGACTGCAGTCTCTATGCTGTCCTTTTGAATTTGATTACCACCATGGGACTCCACCACTGGATGTACAGTATATTTCACACTTACATCCTTTGAATTCACATCAGTTATAAATCTTTTGTCATAACTTTGACATACATTCATTTATTTATATATTTTTATTTTTGGGTACTTTTTATACCCCCTTTTGTCCCCAATATTGTGATATCCAATTGGTAGTTACTTTCTTGTCCCATCGCTGTTTCTTGACACGCTGCTCACTTAACCAATGAGTCGGAGGAAACACCGTACAGCTGGCGACTGAAGTCAGCGTGCATGCGCCCGGCCGCCACAAGGAGTCACTAGAGCCCGATGGGACAGGGACATCCCAGCCGGCCAAACCCTCTCCTAACCCGGACAATGCTGGGCCAATTGTGCGCCGTCTCATGGGTCTCCCAGTCGCGGCCAGCTGTGACATAGCCCGGGATCAAACCCGGATCTATAGTGACACCTCTAGCACCGCGGTGCAGTGCCTTAGACCGCTGTGCCACTCGGGAGGCCTGGCATACATTCTTGACTATATTCTTGATTTGGTTCTCGACTGTGATTCTTGATTTATGGTTGTGATTGGGCACGGATGTTATATAATATGCATTCCATTGTATCACTCATATGTTTAAGAGAAGGCATTTTATTCCATCTGGCTTTGTTGAGGCAAATAATTCTGAAAGCTTGAGCTGGATGCTTAAAGGGAGTATTTTGGTGCTGGAACCCCTCCCAGAACATTGTGTAAATGTTGTTTAGAGGCTATGGAAGAATGCTAAACTGTGTGTACTCTAGTAACCACAGCAAAGAACCTTAACTGCAGATGTAGGATCTTAATTTGAGCCAGTTTGCTACAGCAGGAAAATCCTGCAGTCACAGTAAATGTGAATTATTATGTGGATTATAATTACTATTTTTTGTAGGTTTTAATACATTTTTCCTAAGCAAAAATCAAGTATGAAATTTCAAAGTGGAATTACAAATTTCAGAAGCATTTTTTAACCTCAAATACGCTACACGTTTTAAATTTTCTGCATTGCAGGAAAGTTATCCTACAAAAGGTTGATCATATTAAGTTCCTACATCTGTACTTCTTGTTGTAGATTAGTTTGTATAGCACCAACTATTTAAAGCAAAATTATGACAAGCTGTTGTTTTGCATGTTGTACAATGCCAATATTTGTAGATGCCCTATAGATCTAATATGTATTGCTTGAACAACACGATACGCTCTACACCAAGAACTTGGTCCATTTAGAAAATGCGCCCATCCCTGCATGAGCCAATGTAAGTATGAAAACTGATATGTTTAATAAAGAAATGTTTTTCTTGACAGGATGTTGATATAAAATGGGTAGAGTACCAGAACATGGTGAATTACCTGAGCCAGTGGCTCAAACACAATGTGGCAGTGATGTCAGACAGAGCGTTCCCTAACAACCCAGTGGAACTCAAGGTAAAGGAAAAATACAATTTGATTACAGAACAAATGCAGCTTGAATTTTCAGCCATATTGTACGGTAGAAAGAGCCCTAGTTTGATCAAGAATGAACCTCCAAATAGCATCCAATGTGTGAAGTGTTTGTCTGGTTGGTTTTCAGTCAGTTGGATATCAGTTTTAATTGCTTGGCCCTGAAAGCCCGAGGCTAAGAACCCAAGCTCTCTGAGGCTTCAAATGGCCCATAAGTAGCGTCTCTCATGAAATATTAAAGCGATATTGACGGGTATCAGAGAGCTTCTCCGTTTACTTCAAATAGTCCACAGCTGCTAAGACTACAGGAGCTCTGTGTGGTACAGCCAAGCAGACGAGTGTGAGTATACACACTGAGATTAGATTAATTTGTAACAGCTTGTTCAAAATGTATTGATTCTATATTTCTTTGATAGTTTTCTATGTTAAAATTGAAAAAAAAAAATCTTTTTTTTCTCTTTTTTACAGGCACTTTATACACAGTACTTGCAGTTTAAAGAGAATGAAATCCCGCTGAAAGAAACCGAGAAGAGCAAAATCAAGCATCTTTATAAAATGCTTGAGGTATGCGATCACGACCTACACTCGGTTGTTCTTTTGGGTCTGTAAGCTCTTTCTTAACCAGCAGACTACAATGAACTTCACTAAGATGTTGCTGTGCATGTGTTGGGGGACAGGTGTGGATCGAGTTTGGTCGTATCCAGCTTCCCCAGGGATATCACCCCAACGATGTGGAGAAGGAATGGGGCAAGCTGATCGTGGCCATGCTGGAGAGAGAGAAGAGCCTGAGGCCTGAGGTGGATAGGTATGTAGGATCAACCTTCTCATGCTGCAGGAGTAACACACACTACTGTGATTTATAATACTGACCCCGTACTTACATGACAGCAATAAGTCAGAGGTAACTAAGATTGAAGATTTGATCCGATTACCTGAATGACTATGCAAAACGGTAATTCATGGTTGGTTTCTGTGTCAATGGTGAGTGCTCTTGATTCAAGTCACCTGTTTTATTATTAGACTTTATTGTCATACTTCTGTTTAAGGATGTGCAGTACTTGGATTCTTCCGAGGTTCACTAAATTACATTGTCTTTACACATTTACATTTTGTGGTTTGGTTAACTGCTGAGTTCTTCAAACTGAGGTGTTGTAAAATCATGCATCTTTCTCCTATCTCTTTATTTCTAAAATACTGTCATGTCTCTTGTCAGGTTTGTAGGCATTAATTGTGGTGTGAGTCCATGGTGGTGTGAGTCCATGGTGGTGTGAGTCCATGCCTAGTTTATCGGCTCAAACTATTCAGTGATGGGTTTTTTGAGGTACTTTTGATTTTAAGTGCTGATGGTGGATGTCCACCTTATTTTTTGTCAACATCAGTTTGTTTATAAGCTGACAGTCTGACACAGTCACAGGCAAATATTGTTCTCTTATCATGTCATCTTGCATCTATCATTCTTGGACTGCAGGGACTATTTGTGTTTTTGCAACAGCTAATGGGGATCCTAATAAAATACCAAATACCAAATGTTGGAAATCACCTGGCTTATTGATGTGGTAATTTTGTGTGATATTATGTAGATAATTATTGGCTATGCAGACTAATAGAGGCCCAGTAGTATGTGCCACACCCCCTGTTAAATAGAAAAAGGAATGTCTGCATCTCTGTTATGCTCCCAAGTTGATTTATTCAGAAACACAAAAAAGACAACGTTTCAATCCAAAATGCCTGATGACTCCTGTTACCATCAACGGTCACTGTCTGAACCTGTAATGGATTGTGCAAGAATACCATGAGCTTCTATGGCCTAGGGCAAAACATTCTTTAAGGGTAGGTTTCTGTACGTGAGGACACGTACAAGCCTATAAAAAAGGGGAGACATAAACACTCCGTGCCAGGTGGACCTGTCTGTGTGTCGCATATCGTTGGGGCTGAGTCTGTGCTGCAGTTCCTGTCTTAGATGGAAGAGAAATTAGCTAGCTAGTGTGATTCTTTAAGTGGCTCGGTATAGTCATATATAGTCTTCTACCATGCACAGCAACATGGCATATAACATGGGATACAGCAGTGTCTCATCAGTTAGCAACAGCACTCTGACCAGCCTGGGTTCCTCTGAGAACCTCTCAGGACCAGGCATGGAGCCACTGCTCTCCAGCACCCCAGCCTTCCCAGTGTTTCTGAATAACAACTCTTTGTATGGATCAAGGTGAGGTTAACCATTAGGAGTCAGGGCTGTCAGAGCCTTTTCTGTTGTTGATTTTCTTTCTGCAGATGCGATTTTCAAGTGGAACTTTGATGGCACTGCATTGCCACATCTTTTTTGTTTATGTGGTAAAATGACTTCTGTACAATATTAATGTAAATTGACTAAATGTTTTTGTCTTTTAGGCTTGAAATGTTGCAGCAGATTGCCAGCAGGGTCCAGCGGGACTGTGTCAATGGAGAGGACAAACTAGAATTAGCAAGAGCAGCTCTGCAGTCTGTAAGTACCACATTGGAATGTTTTACCACAAAACCTCAGAATACTCCTGCTTTTACTTATGTTTATTTGTTGACGCAAATGTTGTGTCTTTATTTTTTTATATCAATATTGTTATTGAACTTTGTAATAGAAAAGTACATTAACAACAGTTTGGACATTTACATTTTTTCTCAGGATGCTAAGAGGCTAGAGTCTGGGGTCCAGTTCCAGAATGAGGCAGAGACCGCTGGGTACCTTCTGGAATGTGAAAACCTGCTGAGACAGCAGGTGGTAGATATCCAGATTCTACTGGATGGGAAGTACTACTACTCCGATCAGCTTGTTCAAAGGTGCAAACTTACTGCTTTTTCTAGATATCACGCAACACATAGACATAAAGGAAACATTTGTTGTGAAATATTGATTGCAACATAGTGTAGGGAATTACACATTTGTTTATGAGAATGATAAGAACCTCATGTAAACTGATAAATGATAAATCATGAACTATATGAATAAATATGTCATTGTGTGTTGTGTGTATGATCTAGGGTATCCAAGCTCCGTGACGACCTGCTGGGCCTGAGGGCAGAGTGTTCCTCTGTGTACAGACAAGGACGCACCCTAACCCCCCAACAGACCACGATGATGATCTCAGGCATCACTCAGAGTCTCAACTCAGGCTTCTCCTCCTCCAACCTCAACTCCAGCCTCACCCCTGGAGGCCTGGGAACCCCCGGTTCCACCTTCACCTCCATCCTTACCCCGGGCCTCACCCCTGCCCTGAGCCCCGCCATGACCCCCGGCGGCATGCAGCCCGGCTCGGTGCAGGCCTACATGGGGGGCGGAGGAGTGGGTATGGCCCCGGGAGACCTCCAGCACCTCAAACACATGCAGATCCGCAAGCCCCTGTGCAAGACCTCGCTAGCGGACCCCAACATGACCGAGGAT
Organism: Oncorhynchus tshawytscha; assembly: GCF_018296145.1. Lineage (NCBI taxonomy): Eukaryota > Metazoa > Chordata > Actinopteri > Salmoniformes > Salmonidae > Oncorhynchus > Oncorhynchus tshawytscha. Next base: position 34,105,265 of record NC_056453.1, read on the forward strand.
GAGGTCAACATAAACTTTGTGCAGGACCTGATCAACTGGGTGGAGGAGATGCAGGTGAGGACTTAGCGAAGCTCTGGGGTCAGACTCTTGATTGGATGTATTTATCCTTATTTATACAGGTTGCCTCATTGAGATAAATATTAGATTTTACAAGAGACCTGTTCACTACAATGTTTGTATAATTCTGTACCTTTTGATATTTGCGATTTAGACATTTGAGACCAATTCTGAATTGTTTTGTCTTCCTTTGAAGGTGCAATTGGATCGTGGAGATTGGGGATCTGATTTGCCAAGTGTGGAAACACATTTAGAGAACCACAAAGGGGTTCACAGAGCCATCGAAGAATTTCAAATGAGCCTTAAAGAAGCCAAACTTAGTGAGGTATGTACAAGCAATTGTCAGCCTATTCTGCCAAGTTTTTATTTGGAAAAACTATACAATATCTCTGTGCATCACATTCAATAGTTTAAAAAAAAAAGCATAATCCCCTTTAATGCTGCTGTTTTTAAATGTCAAGTAATTAAAACATGGTATGTCTCTTTATATCAGACTCAGATGAACCAAAAACTAAGTTATTCTGAGAAACTGGGAAAATTGGAAACCCAGTATGGGAAGTTACTAGTAAGTATCCTATTAAAATCATTGGCAGTCCTAAGTAGTAAAATAACCACTTCACTGTTTAGTTGAATAGCACATGGAGATCCTGACTATTTCCCATGGTTCTGTGCTTCTGTAGAACTGTTCACGGGAGCGCCAGAAGAACCTGGAGAGCCTCCACGACTTTGTTTCGCGGGCCACCATGGAACTCATCTGGCTCAATGAGAAAGAGGAGGAGGAGGTCGCTTTCGACTGGAGCGATCTCAACGGCAACATCTCTAAGAAGAGACAGTACCACTCTGTGAGTCCCTCCACTGTTCAGCCCGTTGGATTTCTATTTCATTATTTGGTTTCCAGAATGTTTGGCTGTTCAGGCACACCTGAGGATAATGCCGTTCATATTCATTATGGTAGATATTTTAGAAGGAGTTGAATGTTATAGATGGTCAAGCGAAACCGTAGAGCTATACATTTCTGGCATGGATCCGCCATTGGCATGTATAGCCTTTCCACAAGGAATTGGGTTTGACTCTCTAGACCTAAGGGAATTAACACATTTTCTGTGAGTGAAAAGATACCTTGAGGTGATCATATCTCCTAGGGTGATGAGTTTTCTCATGTTTTTGCATGGGTGGAAAGGAATTACAGGGGCTTGTTTTGGGGATACACCTTTAGAAAATACCACTGTGATCGTCTATATTACTTTCTATTCAGCTTGATTCAGGTAATCATTTTGATATCTCTTCAAACTACTTTATTTCCATCTGGCATTTAGAAATGTGTGTACGTGCCCCTGCAAGTCATGGTGTTAGAAGAGGGGAGGGGATTGGTTCCAGGCCATGTTTGGAGGCCATGGATGCAGTGTGATATCTCTCTCTCTCTTTCTCGCCCACTCTCTCTCTCTCTCTCTCCCTCTCTCTCTCTCTCTCTCTCTCTCTGTAGGATCTGATGAGAGAGTTGGATGAAAAGGAGGAGGTGATCAAGTCTGTACAGGACAGGGCAGAGAACCTTCTGCAGGAGAACCACCCTGCTAGGTTAACTCTTGAAGTAAGCCCCGTCTGTGTTTACAGATGTCCCATAACCACTCCAAAACCATGTCATATAAACTCCTTTTATGATAAATCCATTAGGTTGTTCGTCTCAGATAATGTGGTCATTTGTCCATTAAAATATACATATTATTACTAATTTCCAGGTATCAGAACCTGCATAAGTGCTCAACAATATTGTATATTTAAATTGCTTTAGTAACGTATTCCAACAAGAACAATTATACAGCATTTTTAAATTCTAACATGATTCTATGTGAAATCCTCCAGGCATACAAAGCAGCCATGCAGACCCAGTGGAGTTGGATCCTACAGCTCTGCTCTTGTGTGGAGCAGCACCTCAAAGACAACACAGTCTATTTTGAGGTGAGTTAGTTTTCTGCTTTCCTCAAACAAATGGCATGCTAGTTGCAAAAAGTTCATCTGATCTTCTTTCTACCCTTCCATGCAGTTTTTAAATAATGCCAAAGAGTCCACGGATTACCTGAAGAGCCTGCAAGGTGACATCCAGAGAAAATATGGCTGTGATCGGACAAGCAGTGTACACAAGCTGGAAGATCACATCCAGGAGTCCATGGTAAGCTGGCAAATAACAACTGGTTGGTACACAATCATTAGCCAGATTCCCAAAACTATGTTGTTAAATCAGTGAAATCAGGGCTCCCGAGTGGCGCAGCGGTCTAAGGCACTGCATCTCAGTGCAAGAGGTGTCACTACAGTCCCTGGTTTGAATCCAGGTTGTATCACATCTGGCTGTGATTAGGAGTCTCATAGGGCGGCGCACAATTGGCCCATTGTCGTCCGGGTTTGGTCAGAGTAGGCCTTCATTGTAAATAAAAGGTTAACTTAAAAAAAAAACTGTCATGGTCAGACATGATGGATTCATAGAGGTTCCAAGTGAATACCCCACCATTAAAGATGAACCAACTATCCCTGTGAGTGAATTCAGCTCATACTGAGCTGGTATGGTATCATAATCCCCCTGTGTTTCACTGATGCTGGAACAGGATGAGAAGGAGCAGCTCCTCCAGTACCGCAGCACAGTGGCTGGGTTGGTGGGCAAGGCCAAGGCCATCGTCCAGCTCAAGCCTAGGAACCCAGATACCCCTGTCAGATCCTCCATACCCGTCAAAGCCATCTGTGACTACCGACAAATAGAGGTACAATGTCTCTTTTTATAGATATGTAACACCGTCCTTTTTCTGTCTATTCAAGTAGTTCATCACAAGTCACATTCTTTAAATTGAGCCTTCACACTTGTCTTCTGTAGTAACAAGATATGCATTGAGATCGCTAAGGAACATTTCTGGCCATTTTAAATCGAGGTAGATGTATTAAGATAGCGGATCAAAAGTTTGATACTTTGAGTTGATTTGGATATCGGAGTGAAATGGTAGTCTTTTTTGATTTGTCATGTCTCACTTGGTCTCTCCTAGATCACCATCTATAAGGATGATGAGTGTGTCCTGGCCAGTAACTCTCACCGGGCCAAGTGGAAGGTGATCAGTCCGTCTGGGAACGAGGCTATGGTTCCTTCTGTCTGCTTCACCGTGCCTCCACCCAACAAAGAGGCTGTGGACCAGGCCAGCAGAATTGAACAGCTGTACCAGAATGTCCTGGCTCTATGGCACCACTCCCACATAAAAATGAAGAGCGTTGTCTCCTGGCACTACCTGATGGCGGACGTCAGAGCCGTCCGCGACTGGAACGTGTCCTCAGTACGTTAATTTCTAACTACTTAATCTACTTCTCAAGATAAATCCCCATTAGCAACACTTAAACCCTAGAATTTCAGTGATAGAGGTAGAATTACCTGTCATTGTCTCATTCAGGTCTTCACAGAAAAGAGAATGATGTTATTAAAGTCTAATGTTTCTCATATTCACCGACTTGACCTGCAATTTCATCATTATACTGTAGCTGGTGACTGAACCTTTTCATTAAACATTTTGATAAGGTTTAATGGTGTGGGTCTGTCTGTGTTTTCCCCTGTTCACCCCAGATTAAGACCATGTTGCCAGGCGAGCACCAGCAGGTCCTTAGCAACCTGCAATCCCACTTTGAGGACTTCCTGGAGGACAGCAAGGAGTCGGAGGTGTTCACTGTGGCAGACTGTTCCCAGCTAGAAAGGGAGGTCCTGGCCTGCAAGGACTACTACGAGGAGCTGCTCAAGTCTGCAGAGAGAGGCAAGAATAAGCAAAGCTAGTCTAGAGAGAGGCAAGGCTAAGCAAAGCTAGTCTAGAGAGAGAGGAAAGACTAAGCAAAGCTAGTCAGAGAGAGAGGCAAGGCTAAGCAAAGTTAGTCTAGAGAGAGGCAAGGCTAAGCAAAGCTAGTCAGAGAGAGAGGCAAGGCTAAGCAAAGCTAGTCAGAGAGAGAGACAAGACTAAGCAAAGTTAGTCTAGAGAGAGACAAGACTAAGCAAAGCTAGTCTAGAGAGAGGCAAGGCTAAGCAAAGTTGGTCTAGAGAGAGACAAGACTAAGCAAAGCTAGTCTAGAGAGAGGCAAGGCTAAACAAAGTTAGTCTAGAGAGAGGCAAGGCTAAGCAAAGCTAGTCTAGAGAGAGGCAAGGCTAAGCAAAGTTAGTCTAGAGAGAGGCAAGGCTAAGCAAAGCCAGTCTGCAGAGAGAGGCAAGGGTAAGCTAAACTAGTCTGCAGAGAAAGGCTAACCAAAGCTAGTTTAAAGAGAGGCTAAGCTATGCTAGTCTACAGAGAGAGGTAAGGCTAAGCTAAGATACAGTTGAAGTCGGAAGTTTACATACACTTAGGTTGGAATCATTAAAACTTGTTTCCACAAATGTCTTAACAAACTATAGTTTTGGCAAGTCGGTTAGGACATTTGTGCATGACACAAGTAATTTTTCCAACAATTGTTTACAGACAGATTATTTCACTTATAATTCACTGTACCACAATTCCAGTGGGTCAGAAATTTACATACATTAAGTTGACTGTGCTTTTAAAAAGCTTGGAAAATTCCAGAAAATGGTGTCATAGTTTTAGAAGCTTCTGATAGGCTAATTGACATTATTTCAATAGGATTGGCAGTGTACTTGTGGAGTCAATTGGCGGTGTACCTGTGGATGTATTTCAAAGCCTACCTTCAAACCCAGTGCCTCTTTGCTTGACATCATGGGAAAATCGTAAGAAATCTGCCAAGACGTCAGAAAAACAATTGTGGACCTCCACAAGTCTGGTTCATCCTTGGGAGCAATTTCAAAATCTCTGAAGGTACCATGTTCATCTGTACAAACAATAGTACACAAGTATATACACCATGGGACCATGCAGCCGCCATACCGCTCAGGAAGGAGACGTGTTCTGTCTTCTAGAGATGAATGTACTTTGGTGCAAAAAGTGCAAATCAATCCCAGAACAACAGCAAAGGACCTTGTGAGATGCTGGAGGAAACAGGTACAAAAGTATCTTTATCCACAGTAAAACGAGTCCTATATCGACATAACCTAAAAGGCCACTCAGCAAGAAAGAAGCCACTGCTCCCAAACCGCCATAAAAAAGCCAGACTACGGTTTGCAACTGCACATGGGGACAAAGATCGTACTTTGTGGAGAAATGTCCTCTGGTCTGATGAAACAAAAATAGAACTGTTTGGCCATAATTACCCTCGTTATGTTTGGAGGAAAAAGGGGGAGGCTTGCAAGCCGAAGAACACCATCCCAACCGTGAAGCAACTGGGGTGGCAGCATCATGTTGTGGGGGTGCTTTGCTGCAGGTTGGACTGGTGCACTTCACAAAATAGATGGCATCATGAGGTAGGAAAATTATGTGGATATATTGAAGCAACATCTCAAGACATCAGTCAGGAAGTTTAAGCTTGGTCACAAATGGGTCTTCCAAATGGACAATGACCACATGCATACTTCCAAAGTTGTGGCAAAATGGCTTAAGGACAACAAAGTCAAGGTATTGGAGTGGCCATCACAAAGCCCTGACCTCAATCCTACAGAAACTGTGTAGGCAGAACTGAAAAGGCGTGTGTGAGCAAGGAGGCCTACAAACCTGATTCAGTTACCCCAACTCTGTCAGGAGGAATAGGTCAAAATTCACCCAACCTATTGTCGGAAGCTTGCGGAAGGCTACCCGAAACGTTTGACCCGAGATAAACAATTTAAAGGCAATGCTACCAAATACTAATTGAGTGTATGTAAACTTCTGACCCACTGGGAATGTGATGAAAGAAATAAAAGCTGAAAGAAATAATTCTCTCTGCTATTATTCTGACATTTCACATTCTTAAAATAAATTGGTGATCCTAACTGACCTAAAACAGGGAATTTTTACTAGGATTAAATGTCAGGAATTGTGAACAACTGAGTTTGAATGTATTTGGGTAAGGTGTATGTAAACTTCCGACTTCAACAGTATATACAAAGGTATGTAAACTATTAGCTAGCCTCTACTGTCCTTGCTAACAGGAGCTCGCTGATACATGTTTTTGCAGCAGTCCTCGTGGAAAACCCATAGCTATTTTAGCCTATTAGGCATAACGTAAATACCTTTTATAAAGCCCTTTTTACATCAGCAGATGTCACAAAGTGCTTATACAGAAACCCAGCCTTAAATCCCCAAACACCAAGCAATGCAGATATAGAAGCACGGTGTACAGTCCATTTCCCCTGGACTCATGAATATGTCTGTTTAAGATGCTTGGTGATGTGTCACCAAAATTAGTAGAATCTTCTGCAGACTACGTTAATGAGGAGCCGTTGGTCTGCTTGATTGCCCACTCATTAATCTGTATTATTAATGAGTAATAAGCAGATTGTTTGTGAACACTTTGCAATAATGGTGCCATATTGAATGAATGGTGTCAGAGATTACTGCATAGTTTTTCATTAAAACATTCACTTCACACTCCCTCTGCTATGTCCGGGAGAGATGTGTTTTGAATAATACAAACGTATTCATTTTGATTGTGCACTAATGTTACTTTTACAAAGCTAGCATTAGACCAGTGTTTGGACAAATACAGTTGATGTCCTCTCGTCATTTGGTTGTTACTCATTCTGGGGTCTTGTGATGAACAGAGGAACACGAGGAGTCTGTGTACAACCTGTATATCTCTGAGGTGCGTAACTTCCGCATGCGTCTGGAGGCTCAGGAGGAGCACCTGATCCGACAGATCCGCACCCCACTTGACAGAGACGACCTGGAGCAGAGTGTCCTGCGCATCACAGAGCAAGAGGTAGGGCGACAACTCACTATTCAGACTGTATCATGACTCTATCATATTACAACTCACTATTCAGACTGTATCATCACTCTGTCATATTACAACTCACTATTCAGACTGTATCATCACTCTGTCATATTACAACTCACTATTCAGACTATATCATCACTCTGTCATAATACAACTCACTATTTAGACTGTATCATCACTCTGTCATAATACAACTCACTATTCAGACTGTATCATCACTCTGTCACACTTATCTTTTCCAAACACGGGTCAAATACATTATGTAAAATAAATCTATGGTTCATTTCCTTTGCCAGGTACAATGGAACCAACCAAAAAGTATCTTAAGTGACTTAACCTCTCCAACTCCAAGTGACTTAACCTCTCCAACTCCCTTGCAGAAGAAGAAGGCAGAGCTGGATCAGCTGAAGGACGATCTGGAGACCATGAAGGAGAAGTGTGAGACGTTCTTCAGACAGGCCGGGGCCTCTCCCGCTGTCCCCACCCTCTCCTCTGACCTCAATGTCCTCATCCACAGCATGAGCCAAGTCTACTCCATGTCCGCCATCTACCTAGAGAAGTAAGTGGCCCAGACACTGTTATGGGCCTCCTCAGTAGAGGGCCCTGACACTGTTATGGTCCTCCTCAGTAGAGGGCCCAGACACTGTTATGGTCCTCCTCAGTAGAGGGCCCAGACACTGTTATGGTCCTCCTCAGTAGAGGGCCCTGACACTGTTATGGTCCTCCTCAGTAGAGGGCCCTGACACTGTTATGGTCCTCCTCAGTAGAGGGCCCAGACACTGTTATGGTCCTCCTCAGTAGAGGGATATAACCGGTATAACAGCACATTCAAAATCAACAAGGCATTTGCAATTTGCTTTTTTTGGTCCCACTTTAAATGCAACTTTAAAGTCTTTATGAAGCCTTCGTAAACTGTTTATAAGGACATCACAGATGCTTTACAAAATGTTGATGTAGTTAATGTCCCACTATATCTGTGGTGTCTCTGCAGGCTGAAGACAGTGAGCATGGTGGTGAGGCACAGCCAAAGTGCGGAGGCTCTAGTGAAGCTTTATGAGGCCAAACTCTCTGAGGAAGACGCCGTGAACTCTGACCTGAAATCCATCGACACAGTCGTCAGCACACTCAAAGTAAGCTCCCTTGGTACTAGGTTTTTACAGACGTTTAAAATATATCCTATTTAATCTTTTGGTTTTCTCTCAGGTTGGCAAAATGATTGCTGGAGATTAATTGTTATTTTGTGGCATCCAGTCCTTGAGATCCACTATTAAGCTATGATTGAAAGTTGAGCCATCACTTTGCTCTACTCTGTTTTAGCAATGGCGCTCAGAGATCGACGAACAGAGGGAGATCTTCCATGACCTGGAGGATGGGCTACAGAAGGCCCGTGGTATCAGTGAACGCATGTTCAAGGCTCACAACGAGCGGGACTTTGACCTGGACTGGCACAAGGAGAAGGCTGACCAGCTAGAAGAAAGGTGGAGCAACGTCCACTCCCAGATTGAGAGCAGGTTAGTGTTTGCAGGTCAACTGTTGAGGGACAGAGTTTGATTCCAAACACCAGTAAATATTAGTGAGGAACACTACTTTAATAAGGGGAATGTAAAAATAACCTTTTACGGATACTAAGGCTCTGTCCCTTTGTTATTTTAGACTTCGGGACCTGGAGGGCATCAGTAAATCACTGAAGTACTACAAAGACTCCTACGGCAGTCTGGATGAGTGGGTCAGAGAGATGGAGGCGGCTCAGCTCAAGACCCAAGAGAAGCAGCCAGAGGACAGCAAAGCGCTCGCTGAGCTAGTAAACCAACAGAAGCTCCTCGTTGCAGAAATGGAACAAAAGCAGAGCAGAATTGATGAATGCCAAAAGTACTCAGAGCAGTACTCATCTGGTGCTAAAGTAAGTTATCTCTGTAACTGTTTTGATCTGGAAGATCAGGCAGATATGTCTGCATGAAGAGTACTTGAACACCAGAGGAGTAATATTCATGAATGTGTTTTCAGGATTATGAGCTACAGCTGTTGACCTACAGAGCCATGGTTGACTCCCAGCACAAGTCCCCGCTCAAGAGACGGAGGATGCAGAACTCGGCTGATGCCATCATTCAGGAGGTGAGAACCTTGGAATGTAACCGTAGTAGACTAGGTGCTGAGTGTGCTGGATGTGCTAAGGAAAGTGACCCTTGTTTTCCACCCTCACCTCAGTTCATGGACCTCCGAACTCGCTACACGGCCGTAGTCACCTCCATGACGCAGTATGTAAAGTTCGCCAGTGAGACATTGAAGAGAGCAGAAGGCGAAGAGGTAGGGCATTGGTGAAATATTGGATTGTTAGAAAAGCTGTGCATACTTTGGATTGCCTTTTCTCTGCCATCACATTATTGTGTTAACAGGGTTGACTCCCAGACATATTGAATTAATAGGAACCTCACCTTTAAAGCCATAATGATGCTTCAACTCAAAGGGTTTATTTCTCTTCACTGCTATACTTAAGCAATAAGGCCCGAGGTGTTGTGGTATATGGCCAATATACTACAGCTAAGGGCTGTTCTGGATACAGCCATTATCCGTGATATATTGGCCATATAGCACAAACCCCAGAGGTGCCTTATTGCTATTATAAACTGGTTACCAATGTAATTAGAGCAGTACAAATAAATGTTTTGTCATACCCGTGGTATACGGTCTGATATACCATGGCTGACAACCAATCATCATGCAGGACTCGAACCACCCAGTTTATAATATGCGTCATCCATTCAGCGCTGATGGATGTAGATGGTTTGCTTAACGCTGATACAAAAAAGCCATTCTTTCATATTGTTTCTGGTGATGGTGACTTCTCTGGGAGGAAGCTGTCTCCTCTATCTTATTGAATCTGAAACACTCTTTTACGGTGGCATTTGTTGGGGACAATTAACAGCGCTGCAACAATCCTCCCTTTGGTAAGCATGTTAGAATAATCATACCATGAACATAACGTTTTTCATTGTTAAGTATGAGGTAATGGATGACTTGTTATGTTTTGCATTGTAGAACAGGAAAGCATCAGAAAGAACAGAGTACCTCACCTGGACAGAGAGTCAAAAGTCAGCTGGGGAGGAGGTGATTGGACAGCTCCAGCAGCAGGTACAGGAACTGGAAACCTCATTGGCTAAGAGAACAACCCAGTTGACCATTCTACAGGAAGAGGTAGAGACATATAAGAGTACCATAGAGGACCTGACCCTCCAGAAGTCCAAGGCAGAGGATGGGGCTCAGCAGTACCGTTTGAAACTAGAGACGGTTGTGAAGGGCAAAGCAGTCATTGAGCAAGAGTTAGGTAACGCACGACAGATGGTCCAGCAGTCAGAGGCCAAACGGTCTTCTCTTGAGGAGAATCTTCGTATGCTGAAGATGAACATCGAGCAGAGCACCCTGGCCCGGAAGAAATTGGAGGACCACTTGAAGAGGAAGAGCAGCGATGTTCAGGATCTTGAGGAACATAATCGCACACTGCAGAGGATGCAACATTCCTCTGTCACCCACAGTATCCAGACGATCCATGCAGAGGTCGAGGCAGAGGTCTTGCAGCAGAAACAGGAGCTGGCCATGGCGAAGAAAACAGCAGAGACCGAGATCAAGACACTTAAGTCAGAGCTGAACTCTGTGCTAGTGCATAAAAAAATAGCAGAGGAGAAAGCGCAACAATTCACAGAGCTGTTGGACGATGCCAATACCAGGTTGAAGAAACTTCAGCTGGACATGGAATCAGACAAGAGCACCATGAGACAAAAGTCAGAGGAGTTCAGACAGGAATCTTTAGAGCTGAGAAATTCCATCTATGTCTTTCAAGAGCAAATCAAATCTCTCCAGAGGGATAAGTCTTCATTGGAACAGAAAGCTATTTTCAACAAGACAGAGGTTGAAGGCCTGAAGGAACAGTTAAAGATCAACCAAGGAAAACTGCTATTGAGGAACTCCATGGAACAGGAGAGTAGTCACAATATGCAGTGTTTAGAGGAGGAGCTGGCCTCCAAACAGGTTGAGGCAGACCAGTTGAAGTTCAAGGTCAGTGAACTGATGAGAATGAATGCGTCATTAGACAATGAGGTCAGAAGTCTTAAGGTCAGTGTGGAGTCATTACAGCGAGAAAAATCTTTCTCTGAACAAAATATTAAATCATTGAAAAGTGAAATGGAGAACTGGAAACAGCAGCTTCAAAAAAACAAAGAAGAATTCAACTTAAAAATAAGATCTGAACAGGAGTTACAACTCAAATCCAAAATCCTGGAAGCAGAATTTCAGAAAGGTGGAATGTTGGCCGCACAACTGCAGAAGAAAGTAGATGAGCTTAAGAAGGTCAATATGGAGTTGGAAGTCAACGTGAAAAAGATGAGAGCTCAACTGGACAATATCACCATGGAAATGGGAAGCAAAAATCAGCAAATCAACATATTCAAGTCTCAGGTGGATGGCACCAAATCTCAAGTGAAAATCATTGAGGAGGAGCTGCTAAAGAAATCTCAGCTGTCCCATGAGCTTCAGATCAAACTGAGGGACTACAATGAGGAGGTGAAGAGAACAGCTGAACTGCAGCAGAAAAACAAAGCTCTCAGCTTAAACCTCACCAACTACGAAAAGGAAATCCGGAATCTGACGTCTGAGCTTAGCTCCGTTGGTGCTGAGAGGAATTTGGCCAATAAGACAGTCCAACAGCAAAAGGGTGAAGTGAATGATCTGAACATTACACTGAAGAAAGCAATAACAGAGCTGCAGAAGGAGTCAAATGAGGGCCAGAGGTATCTGGCTAAAGTGAAGGCATTGGAGGGTGAGCTTTTACAATGCAAGCAAAGTATGAAAGGAATGACTGGAAGTTCCGAAAGAATTACAGTGAATATGAAGCAGGAAATCAGTGCCCTTCAAAGGAACAAGACCATTGCTGACCAAAAACTGGTTATCTTGAAAGCAGAACTCGAGGAGATGAGTTCTGCTCTGAGAAGAACAAAAGATGAATTAATTAAAGTGACCCAGGAAGGGAAAATCTGCCAGTCTAAAGTCAAAGAGCTTGAGACAGATCTTCAGAAGAGTAGGTTGACAATTAAAGAAATCAGCACCAGCTCTGACAAATCCTCATCCAGTTTCAAACAGGAAATCACGGTTCTTCAGAGGGAGAGAAGTGCAGCCCAAGAGAAAACCTTTCCATTGGCATCTGACGTCACCATGCTCAAGGGAAAGCTGGAACAAGCCCAAGAGGATGTCAAGCGAAAGCAAACGGATGGTTCAGCCCTGCAACTGAGGTCACAGAAGCTGGAAGACCAACTTGAGAACTGTAAGCGGATGCTGGAGGACTTGAAAAGCAAACTTGAACTTCAGAAGCAGGGATATGAGAGACAGCTGCAATTAGTGCAGACTGAGATGAGTCAAAAGCTTGCATTACAGGAGTCTCATATCAAACTGGAAATGGAGCAGAAATACAGAGAGCATTCACACACTGCAGAATCAGCCGGGATTAACACCAAGTATTACCAGCAAGAAATTGAACAGTTGAAAATGTTCAATGAGAGTACTTTGCAGTTAAAGCAGGAGGCTCTACAGCAAATAGATGAGCTTCATATTAAAATGCAGCAAGTGCAAAATGAGAGAACTGCTCTTAGCCATGACCTGCTTAAAGCAAAATCGCAAATTGCTAAATTAGAAACAGAGAAAATGCTACTTAACACTAGCATTGCTCAACTGGAAAACATCCATAAGGAAAACTCAAATGAGGTCACAAAGCTTAAAAAAATGTTAGCACAGAGTGAACAGAAACTAGGAATAAAGGAAAAGGATGCAAGATCCCTTAATGAACAGGTTATTTCATATGCCAAGGAGATCAGAGGTCTTCAAGAAAAAGTATTTCAGCTAGAGGTCACAATTAAGACTGAACGTAGGACTGTAAAGGAAGTGGAGACTTCAAGTACAACCAAGCATAAGTGTGATAAAGACAATGAGGTTGCCAAACTGAAGACTGAGCTTTTGTTAACACAGAAAATAGTGTCATCATATGAAGAGGCAAAGTGCAATCTGGAGGAGGAGCTTGTCGAAATGAAAGTGTCCTTAGAGGTATATATCCATGACCATCATACTTATTTTTTACATTCATAAAAAAATCATAATATTTGTAGATAATAAACAAGACACACTTGAAATTAAATATTCATATTTGTATGTAAAATGTATAATAATATTTCACTTTCACATGCTCAATGTGCATAGAGAAATTATCTCAAGGTACAGTATTTACTATATCTAATGATTATTCACATCTTATGCCAACAGATAGCAACAACGGAGAAACACAAAGTGCTAGAAGAGCTGCAAAGAGTGAATGGAGGCAAAAGGGAAATAGTCAGCAATCATAGTAGTTTACAGGATCAAACATTGATGAAAACTGCAAATTATTCCACTGTCCAGACTCCAGCAGTCCAACAAAAACACACACAAAATTTGATTGCCAAGAACCAGAGTAAAAAAACGGAAGCAATGGCAATAACAAAACGGTTAGTGTCTCTGGAGGGTCAGGCAGGGAAAGGTCAAAATGTTACATCAAGCACCACGAGCACAAGCTCACATAATGTCAAAGACCTGTCATCCAAAGCATCTCATTCTGAGAGTGAGACAACTTCCCTACGATTTTCCCCAAAGCTCCAAGGACTAAGAGGCAGCATCAGTATCAGGAAGTTGATCAACACCAAGCTGTTGGATAGAGAAACGTTACAGAAGTTAGAAACTGGCCTTGTCACATTAGAAGAGGTCCAAGCATCACTCGCTCAGTTCATCGACAAACCCACTGCTATTGCCGGAGTCTACTTGGAGTCTAGCAAGAAAAAGATATCCTTCTTGGAGGCTGCAGATCAAGGCCTTTTAGCTAAGACGTATGCTATTGAGTATATGGAAGCACAGGCTGCAACTGGCTGTATTATCAATCCTTCAACTGGACAAACCCTCTCGGTTCAAGCTGCTTTGGAGATGGGCATTGTTGGGTTAAATTTGAAAGACAAACTCATGGATGCCGAAAAGGCAGCCACTGGCTATGTCCACGGCACTAAAACACTGTCTGTATATCAGGCCATGGAGGAAAGGATTGTCGACAGGCACAAAGGGAAGAAGATCATTGAGGCCCAGATAGCAACTGGAGGATTAGTTCACCCAGTTCTTGGTGTTAGAGTGCCCATTAATGTGGCAGTTGATCAGGGTCTCTTGAACAAAGCTACCCTACAGAATCTCTATGACCCGGTCAGCAACCCCAAGGGCTTCCACAACCCTGATTCAGGACAGAAGACCTACTACTGTGAACTGTTGAAAAAGTGTCTGTATGACACAGATGGTGGTGTCTATCTCCTACCTTTTGGTGAGAAGAATCTCTCCAGTTTTTCCTTTTCTAGTTCTCACAGATTATCAGTCATCAACAGTGCTCTTGGTCTGGAAAGGTCCCCATATCAAGCCTTTAAGGGCAACCACATAGATAAGCGGACCTATCTTTTTCTCTCTCAGCAGGACAGTGAGTGGCAAGAAAAGTCCACTGTCGATGTCAACGGAAGCCATTTACACATCATCACAGATCTCAAAAGTGGACGGCAGCTTTGCATCGAAACTGCCCTAGATCTAAAGTTCCTTGAAATTGCAGAACTGGTAAGCTATCGGAGTGGCCTCATCAGCATCTACGAGCTGGCAGACCTTATCCTTTCCAGGATGGTCGTTGTTCAGGACGCTAACAGTCCGGTGGCTGGTCTGTGGGATGTCACTCAGAAGAGGAGGGTGACCATTCTGCAGGGACATCAGCAGAACCTAATCGATAGACTCACTGCGCTGAGGCTGCTGGAGGCCCAAGCTTGCACCGGGGGAATCTGTGATCCTGCTTCTGGGGAGAAAGCCCCAGTCACCGAAGCTCTGCGTAGAGGTCTCTTGGACGAGACATTTGCCCGCCAGCTTCAACAGTCCGAGCAAGCCTACTATGGCATCATCCATCCCCAGACAGCAAAGACCTTGAGTGTAGCTCAGGCTATTCAGGAGAATCTGTTCCCCAAAGACATGGGCCTTCGATGCCTGGAATTCCAAGTCCTGACTGGTGGACTGATCAACCCAGAGACCCATGATAGAATCTCACTGGATGAGGCTGTTCAGAGTAGCCTGGTTGACAAAGCCACTGCCTCATTCCTGAAAGATGAGAAGTCTCACCCTAAAAGCCTCACCTGCCCAAAGACGAAGAGGAAAATGTCTTTCATGGATGCTCTGTTAAAGGGTGTCTATGACGGTCACACTGGGCTCAGGCTACTGGAGGCAACAAAGGCTCTTAGTGTCGGGGCTAAGCCGTCTTTCCAATATATTTGGAACTATCACCACATTTGAGTGAACAGTATTTGATTTTCCATGGTTTGTAAATAGGGAAAACTGAATATTTGATTGATAAAGCAAAGCCTGACTCAATAAAATGTTCACTGAAATGAATAAAATCTAGTATTTCGTACCCTTAAAATAAGAATCATTAATTACATGTTAATTTTCTTTGACTTGGAGTAATATGAATGTTAATATAATTACCAATATGGAGTTGATTAAGTCAGACATGAATAATTGCTTTTAGCATGATGTGTAATTGTTCAATTTGATATTTTAATATGTTTATGTTATGTACCTGTCTTTTTCTTTTAGACATATTTCACATCAATGAATAAACAATTAAATGCTTTACCGCCACCTGTCATAAAACATAAACATCATGATCCACATGGCAATAAACGTCATCAATCAAACCCTGATTTGTGAGTTGTAAGTAGGGTTGCACAATTCCGTGAACTTGCAATGCATTTCCTGGTTTCCCAGAAATCCTTTTTGAGAATGACAGATTTCCTGCTTATTCTCTCCTGATTCCGGGAAGACCTCCAACCGGGATTTTGGGAAAACCAGGGAATTTATTGAACATTTCTGGAATTTTGCATCCCCCATGGTCCAAATAGAGGTCAGAAAAATGGCTTGGGGTTCTCTCTAGAGGTTTCTTTGTTGTTGAATGTCTGCATAACCACATTTCCTGTTTTCATACAAGACCAACTCTGACCCTAACAGCCTTTTTGAAATTCTTTCCTCAAATCTTAGAGGTCTGTTGATGAGGAGAAGAAAGAGCATGGTGATAAAGTAAGCAAGCTATTGAATTGGATGTCCAGTGTGAAACCGGGCCAGAACAAAGATGGTAAAGCCAGCACAGAGGCCTCTAGTAAGCCTCAGGTAAATACTGTGTGCAAACATGCATTTACTGTTACTGATGTAGGACATTCATTTGAGCCTGCTTGCTATAGCAGGAAAATAATCCTGCAGGAAATGTGAATTGGATTATAATTAATGGACATTCTTTGTTGGGATTGATACATTTCTTGTTAGGGAAAATCAAGTTAGTCATTTTGAAAAAAAAAAAAAAGTTTATTTTTCCCCCTTTTTGTGGGATCCAATTGGTAGTTACAGTCTTGTCTCATCGCTTCAACTCCCGTACGGACTCAGGAGAGGCGAAGGTTGACAGCCCTGCGTCCCCCGAAACACAATCAAGCCACAACACCCACTTAACCCAGAAGCCGCACCAATGTGTCGGAGGAAACACCGTACACCTGGCGACTGTGTCAGTATGCACTGTGCCCGGCCCTCCACAGGAATCACTAGTGCGCAATGGGACAAGGACATCCCTGCCAGCCAAACCCTCCCCTAACCACACTGGGCCAATTGTACGCCGACCCATGTGTCTCCCGGTCGCGGCCGGCTGCGACAGAGCCTGGACTCGAACCCAGAATCTCTAGTGGCACAGCTAGCGTTGCGATGCAGTGCTTTAGACCACTGCACCAATTGTGAGGCCCAAGTTCAGCATTTTAAAGTGGAAACTACAAACTTTAGAAGCCTTTTAAAAGCTTAAATACACTACAAGTTTAAATTTCCTGCTGTGCAGGAAAATTCTCAGCAACAAAAGACTGATAAAATTAAGATCCTACGTATGTACTTTACAGTTTCATCTCCTGTCTTTTTGTTGTACACATATTGTAGTTGTATACAGTATATCATCATGCCCACAATTCTGTGTGTATTGTATATACTAATGGCCGTGCTCAATCTCAAGAATATGCAATAAAGAGCAAAAAGTCACACAACCTTTCACTGTTACTGTATGTGCATAGTTCTAATAAACACAATGCTTTTAATAGTCTCTTATTATGTCTTTACCCTATTACAAATAAAAGTTGTGATCAATTCCAATGAGCAGAAATTTGAATTTTGACATTTGAATATGAATTTGACCCAAGTTTGAATCATTATCCCTTGGTCTCTGCCATCCTTGTGATTCCTCACCCTCCTGTAGTTATAACCATAATAATAGAACACAGTTGCACAAGCATTCCTGTATTTCCATATAACGTGATTACAAACACACCCTACTCCTTAAAAATGTACTGAACATTTTGCAGCATAAAATTTTTTTCATGGATTCAAATGAAAAGTCATTTTTCTGCTTAATTTTATTCAATTAACTTTACATTGAAAAGCAATACATAGTGGATGCACAGTTACTCTGAGAAAATTATCGTATTTTGATCAGGGTACATTTTCTTTTTGGCCTGGCCAGGAAAAAGTCATGGCTCTAGTCTGACTTGCTATGACCTAGTTTCTCCTGGTCAGGTTCACATAGTCAGGAAAAACTCCTCCCACTTAGGTTTTTTAAGAGATATGATAACAAGTCAAAGAAACATGTATGTGCAAATCCAATGAATGAAAATCAGGAAGTGGATATCTGAGTTTAATATACAGCACAAAACCCAATTAAATATGTTTTGTGAAACGCCAGTGTATATTATTGTGACTAATATTATGCTACAAATTGGCATATCAAGGGATGAGAGTCAACATCAGTAAGATGTATTCATAAGGTATACCCATTGTTATTTCAGGTTTCAATGGAAGAGATGGTAACACAAAAAGAGAAAATTGCAGAAGCACTGAGGACTACACAGCTTATGCTAAGTAAACACAGTGATAAGTGAGTTGAATTATCATTACATATATTAGAGGTTTTTTAAGGCTGACTTTTGTACATGACTCTGTGCACTGTAAATAATGCAATATTTCGTATGCCTTAAATTATTGAATGATATGATAATGATAAGAGAACTTAAATGCCTCTGATGTCCTGATTTGCAGGATGACCGAGGAAGAGAAGCTGGAAGCAAAGGAGCAGCTGAAATCCCTCCATCAAGCCTACAGTGATCTCACCCAGCAGTGTTCTGATCAGACACCATCCGCCGAGCAGGTTAGATACTGGACTTCATCTCTAGCCCTGTTTATACCTGGTTATAACATGCTACCTTTGTCCTGATCTTGTCCATGTTCTGCCTACATTTTTAGATATGATTGTAATTAGATCTTATAAGTGTAAACAGACTAGATCAGGACAAGCTTAGGACGTAGGACACATGTTAACGGCAGGTATAAACAGGGCTTCTGAAACACTGGATTGGCGTTTACAGTGTGGTGTGAGAAATTATGCACAAACAATGCCATCTACTGTTCAACTGCATGACTAACCCTGTTTCCTATATGAGCTCTAACATGGTTTTCTCTTGTGCTACATTCATTGTCATCTTAAAACCACTGTATTTACTTGTGAACAAAGTGAGGGAAAGTAGATTTCTCGAGAGTAGGGAAATTAGTTTTTTGAAACTGAGTATGCTGTAAACATGCTTCTAGGTCTAGGAGCATTAGTGTTTCATGTCACCCAGCCTCATTATGACTTCTCACAGCCATCATTGAAACCAAGCTTTGCTGATCTCCTTTTCATTCTTACAGGTGGTCACCAACAACTAAATATAACAGCCTTGATGTGTCGTGTCTAACTTGCTCTCTTGTTTTGCAAGATAGTGAATATTCTGTTCACAGATGCATGCCAGCTTTTAGTGTATCCACTTCTTCTTGCTGTTGAATCACACTGACACAGCCTTGCACTGTTGCGTATGAACTGTTAACATTCAAATGCCTGTCTGAGGGGTGAGTACATGTTTCACCTTGCTTTAGAATACACTGTGAATTTAATTAGTCTGGCAATTTCTCAACAATAATATAAATTATAAATAAACAATACGATTTTTGTCATAACATTTTGGATTTTGAAATTTGATGGAAAATATGTCTACTCATAATGCTTAATTAATGTTTCCACAGGAGTTTCAGACCATTGAAGGCGTTCTCGAAGTGGGAAGTATAGAGGTCTACTCTGTGTTTAGCTCTGTCCAGAGCGGCATGATCGACCATACCACTGGGCTCAGTCTCCTGGAGGCTCAGCTCATCACCTCTGGCCTCGTTCTGCCTCAGTTCAGGATGTGTCTGGAGCTGGATGAAGCTTTCCATCATAACCTCATTGACGAGGCCACCTGGAAGCAGCTCAGAGAGCTCAACGAAGCCAATCGGAGCATCCTGAGCCCTCCGTTCTCTTCAGAACCTCTCCCTGTGATGGCAGCTCTTAGAGAGGGGGCCGTCTCTGAGCGCCTCGCCATGAAGGTTATAGAGATCCAGCTGGCTACAGGTGGGTTAAGGGTGTCCTACACAGGTGATGTACTGACCCTGGAGAGGGCCTTTCAGTTTGGCCTGATCCCTGCACCTCTGTATGTCAAGCTCCTGGAGAGACAGAACACATGGAAGGACCTGATCAACCCCGGCACGGCAGAGAAGGTCTCGCTCACCCAGCTGGTGCAGAGGAGTGTGGTTGATGAGGAGACTGGACTGCGACTGCTGCCGGTGAAGAAGAGCCACAATGGGAGCATAGAGTTGACATCCGGAAGGGAGATGAGTGTACTTAGGGCGGTTCATGAGGGGTTGATTGACAGAGAGACCACGTTGAGGCTGCTGGGTGCTCAGCTGTTTGCAGGCGGTATCGCCGACCCCAAAACAGGCCGTAAGCTCACCGTAGAGCAAGCCCTGTCAGAGGGCTTGATCGATCAAGACACTGCCAGTGGGATACTGAGCCAGCAGGCCCAAAATGGAGGCATAGTGAACCCTCAGAATGGCAAAAGGCTAACGGTGGATGAGGCTGTTCAGTGTGATTTGATGAGCTTTAGCAGTGCACTCTTGGTGCTGGAGAAACAGAAGGGGCTCATGGGACTTTTATGGCCTCACTCTGGTGAAATCTTGACAGTTTCCACCTCTCTGCGGCACGAAATCATCACCAGTCAGCTTGCATTCAAACTGCTCAGCAATAGACAGAAAATAGCATCCCTTTACATACCAGAATACTCAGAGGTAGTGGATATTAACTCTGCTACTCAAAATGGTTTAATTGATGTACACACAGCAGAGGTATTGAAAACCATTGAAATACCAGATGTTTTTCCTGATGTTGATGACCTTAATGACAGATTTTCTAACTGGCTGATGTTGAGAGAGCTTCAGATTGGAGGATCCCATCGCAGTACAGATGATAATGAGATTGATTATGAGAACATAAATACCCCATCTTCCATCGAGGCAAAACAGTTATTTATCTCATACCTCACAATGAATAGTTACATGGATCCAAAATCAGGACAAAGGCTTTTAATATTTGATGGACAGTTGACTAAAATGGCAGAACTTTTAGTTGACATTTCAGTAGAGACCACTGAAAACCAGGTATACAACACTGGACCTGGCAATGCCCCTTTTGAGGACATTTCATTGAAAGAAGACATTTCTGAAGATTCAGAGATGTCCTTTGATAGCAATACTGAGGATTTTGGATATTTGCACATTAACGAGGAAACAGATGGAACAATGAAAGACCATCATGCTTCAAATTTCTTCAAGGAGGAGGAGTCAGCTTATAAGCAATCTGACAATCAAGCATTTTCTAATAATGTGGTAAAGGTGGTAGCACATGATGGAACAGAGGATTTTCCTTCAGCTATTGACTGTGTAAACAATACCACACTGCCTGATTCTGACATTAGCATCTATCAAAAGAACACAAGCAGTATACCCATTGGAATTGATGTAGAATCCTCAGATAATCAATCAAATGAGACTTTCACAGGAAGTTCAGCCACACAAACTCCTTCCACAGACATGAGCTTGCCCTCAGGTGCACTGGATTGCAAAATGATGATAGCACACGATTTCACAGAGAAGTTTCATAGCTCTGTTAAGAATACCAGACAGCATAATTCTGTTTCGTCTGATGGCCCATCACCCTTTGAAATTGGTTTAGAAACCTCAGATAAAGCTTTATATAATCAATCAATAGGAGAATCAGCCACACACGCCATGTCAGAAAGCTCAACCCGTACTAAATCATGCTCTGTGAGTGGCAAAGACATTAGCTTGCTAGCACAACGCGTCACAGACGAAGCATCTGTAGCTGTTCATTCTGAAAAGAATGCCAGACAACCTGATTCTAAAGACAACGTTTTGTCTAATAGCACCTATCAAAAGACCAGACACAGTACAAACCCATCATCATTTGAAATTGGTGTAGAAACTTCAGAGATACCTTCAGATTATCAATCGCAAGAGACCGTCAATGGAGTTTCAGCTTCAGAAACTGTTTTGGAAAGCTCAGCTCCTCCTAGATTGTGCTTCGTGAATGACACAGACATGCGCCTGACATCAGGTGCCAAGGATTCTAAAAAGGTGGTGGCAAAAGGCCTCACAGAGGAAGCATCTGTAGAGGTTAGCTCTTGTAAAAATACCCGTACGAGCCCAGCGCTAACTGAAATAGATTTAGTCACCTCGGAAACTTATTCAGATAATCAACCAAAAGATACAGCCAATGGAGTTTCAGCCACACAAACCATTTTGGAAAGCTCAACTCCTAGATTCTGCACAGTTGATTCTAAAAAGACTATCCAGCAGTCTGATTCTGAAGCAATTGTTTCGAAGAAGAAGAAGATAAACAACACAAGTATAGTACCCTTTGAAATTAATGTAGAAACCTCACATATAACTTCAGATAATCAACCACAAGAGGCTTTCACTTTCAATGAAGGGTCAGCCACACAAATCATTTTGGAAAGGTCAACCCACCCACTATTGTGCTCAGTGAATGACGCAGACAGAAGTTTCCCCTCAGCTGCACCAGATTCCAAAAGGATGCCAGCACAAAAGGAATATTCTAGCTCTGAAAACAATGCACAACATTCCAAAATGGAGGTAGCACACGGTTTCAGAGACGAATCACCCATATCTATTGACTCTGAAAAAAATACCAGGCAGCCTTCCTTTGAAATGGGGGTTTTGTCTGACAGAATCTATCAAACCAACACAATGAGCACAAGCCCAACACCATTTAAAATGGATTCAGAAACAGATATTGCTTCAGATAATCAACCTAAAGGGACTTTCAATGGAAGTTCAGCCACACAAACAGTTCTGAAAAGCTCTACTTTGTGCTCAAGGAAAGACACAGGCCTGCCCTTGGCCTCAGTTGCACAAGGTTCCCCACAACGTCCCACATATCCAGTGACACCTGGCTGTGAGACAGACAAGGACACCAACTTTGAGTCATCGCTATTGGCCACTGTATTGACAGACACCCTTGACACGACCACAGCGTTTCCATGCACTGAAGAAGTAGTGTGGGACAATACAGATGAGAGAGGACTTGCGACCCACCTTCTCAGACCCCAAGTTGAAGAGGGTGGCATTTTGTATATAATTTCTGAGAAACGCTGTGATCTTGACTCACCTTTTGATAAGGGCCTTGTGGATGAGGAGACGGTGTTAGAGGTGTCGGCATTGCAGCTCCACAAGGGAGATGTGTTAGAGGAAGAGAGAAGCACAGTGGCAACCCTGAAAGAAGTTGTGTCTGAAAGCTCCATATCCTCCCAGATAGCCCTGCAGACCATGGAACAGCACAGCATGTTGGGGGGTGTACATGACCCCAAGTCTGGATGTACTATTAGTGTGAGTGCAGCACTAGATTCAGCGATGATTGATGATGATTTGGCTGAAAAGATCCTTCACTCAGACCCAGTACACAAAGCAATCATCCACCCTGATAGACACTGTACTCACAGCATGTCATATTCCCAGAGTCTGGGCCTCATAGACAACGATGAGGCTGAGAATTTACGGCAGCATCAAACAGACAAAAAGCTGTCGGTTTTGGTTCTTGATGACTCTGATGAGGAAGAATGGATAGAGAATACGGATGGACATGCACGGGAAGATTTGTACACAGAAGGAAGCAAAGAACAGAACTGTGATTCACAGAAGGCCTTACTACCTTCATTCACCATTAGTCATGGGCCTGTATGTAGACAGATCATATCACCTATCCTGTCAGATCAGGTAACAGAGGGACGTGTCATCCATGAACTTGAAACAACATCTTCATTTAGGGAAGATAGTGCCTCACATTCCCCCACTAGTCCACTATCAGACATTGTCCCTGGGTCTAGAAATTCCATCCAAAACGACATTTTGTCAAACAGATCAAACTCTCTCAGTTTGAGCGATAGTGGAGATAGTGGAGCACCTCAGCGCCAGGCTGAGGAATTGAGACAGACAGAGGAAGACGGTAGCAGTTCTCTGAGGAGAGACACTGATCTGTCCTGCGAGGCGGTGGGCTTCACTCCGGGTGATGGGCAGCTGGGAGCAGGATACCGTGAGATAGTGGGGGACCAGACTGTTAGTCCTGTTCAGAGTGACTCAGGCGTGTCCTGCTCATCACATAGTGATCTGTTGTCTGATGAAAGGAAAATGGAGAACACTGTTCAGGCGCCAGCCAGCCAGCTAGTGAAGGAGTCAGACCGGAGAATAGATAGCTCATCACCAAGAGATTTGTCTGGCGATGTAACAAGCACAGTGTCCGGAGATGTGGGTGTCAGTGGGGATAAAACTGTAATAAATGGTGATGGAGTTTCATCGTTTAACACTGTGTCACCTCAGCGACCTCTAGTGAAGTCAGAGAGGGATGTTGGTGGTGAAATCGAGCTCACATCCTCTCAAAACGGGCATAGTCATAGTAAACCCACTGTTCAGAAAAAGACTCCAGTGCAGTTGACAAACTTATCTGATTTAGCTATTGTATCCAGTGTACATAGCATAAAATCAGGCAATGACAATAAAGACAGCTACGATATAGGTGATCAAGAGCAGTTAGAAACTGCTCCCATTAAAGAGATATCTAGCACAATCACCCCTGATCCGACACTGACTGATAAACGCCTGCCAAATTCAAACGCTAATGTTGAAGCTAAAGCTAATGACAGGGTTGAATCAAGCAGGAGTGGTGACAGCAAACCAGGGAGACAAGAAGGCTCATCTGATGATGGTCTCTCACAGATTACTGATCAAGCAACATCACAGACAGGACAGACAAGTAGCAACGATACAAGTTTGTTGTCAGCATCAACAATGACCCCAGGGAATCCATCAAAGGCAAAAGAGCCAGGTATGAGATCAGATGGTAAACAAGATGAATGTGGTTCTGTTGAGAATCATCCCCAGCCGATGGCCACTAATGCTCAACCAGACTCTCACTCCAATACACCCTCAACGTCAGAAATGACCTCAGGGCATCCGGTAAAGCCTGGCCTCGGATCAGAACATACATGTAGGCAGAATCAATGTGGTGCTGTTGGGAATCATCCCCATCTGATGACTGTTGATGTTCCACCAGACTCCATGACACATGATAGTGTCCCACCACCTGCGTTGGCGATCTATACTGCTCTAAGGACTGGTTTAGATGAGCTGGTGAGAATGAGAGTGGAGGGGGCAGATGTCGATGACTTGCAAAAGGCTGAGACCCAAGCAGTGGAGGACATCATCAACCTGATACAGGTCATTCCACAGTCCCATGGAAGAGGTTTTGGTGAGGAGACAGATGCAGCGCTTGGGCTTATGATAAGTAGTAGCCCAGATCTCCTCAGGGATCTGTTGAAGCAGGAGCCTCTCCGTTCAGGTAAAACTAGTCCGGCGGAAGAGGAAGGGGAACCCCTCCATGAAGAAACCCCTCCATCTGATGTGACCCAGATTCAGTCTCGGCTTCTGCAGGTTCTTCAAAGTGTATCCTCAAGCCAAGACCCTGCCATGCTCAGAGATGTGATAGGAACCTTGAGCAGTATTCTGGGTGGTGCTCCTCACGAGGACAGGCCACACAGCCTGGAGATCCTCCAGGAGGAGAGCTCATCAGATGAGGCTGAAGGTGCCGTGGCAGATCCCATGGAAGCTCCTGACCTATGTCAATCTACAGAGGTTGAAACCATTTCAGACACAGGCAATGCTGAAGCAGTTCAATCTAAAGTCAGGGTAAGTTAATGTTTGAAACACATATAAATGCCTAGAAAATAACTATTCTTAATTTTTATGACATATTATGTATTGATTATGTATTATTCATGAATATTATGTATTTCCAGCAACAGTACTCCACCCAGGATTATCTGGAATGTGTTGGCAGACTTCAGGATCATGCAGATGTTCTAGAAGAGATCATGAATGTCCTGTCATCCCAGCAGGGCTCTCTGAGTAACAATATGGAGGAGCTGCACAGTCATCTGGATGAATCTCAGGTTTGTTATCACATACACAATGTAATAAAAGTTTAGCAAAAATACTATACATACAGTTGAAGTCGTAAGTTTACATACACTTAGGTTGGAGTCATTAAAACTTGTTTTTCAACCACTCCACACATTTCTTGTTAACAAACTATAGTTTTGGCAAGTCGGTTAGGACATCTACTTTGTGCAATTTTTCCAACAATTGTTTACAGACAGATTATTTCACTTATAATTCACTGTATCACAATTCCAGTGGGTCAGAAGTTTACATACATTAAGTTGACTGTGCCTTTAAACAGCTTGGAAAATTCCAGAAAATGATGTCATGGCTTTAGAAGCTTCTGATAGGCTAATTGACATCATTTGAGTCAATTGGAGGTGTACCTGTAGACGTATTTCAAGGCCTACCTTCAAACTCACTGCCTCTTTGCTTGACATCATGGGAAAATGAAAAGAAATCAGCCAAGACCTCAGAAAAATAATTGTGGACCTCCACAAGTCTGGTTCATTCTTGGGAGCAATTTCCAAACACCCGGAGGTACCATGTTCATCTGTACAAACAATAGTACCCAAGTATAAACACCATGACCACACAGCCATCATACCGCTCAGGAAGGAGATGCATTCTGTCTCAAGCCGAAGAACATCATCCCAACCGTGAAGCACGGGGGTGGCCATCACAAAGCCCTGACCTCAATCCTATAGAAAATGTGTGGGCAGAACTGAAAAAGCGTGTTTGAGCAAGGAGGTCTACAAACCTGACTCAGTTACACCAGCTCTGTCAGGAGGAATGGGCCAAAATTCACCCAACTTATTGTGGGAAGCTTGTGGAAGGCTACCTGAAACATTTGACCCAAGTTAAACAATTTAAAGGCAATGCTACCAAATACTAATTGAATGTGTGTGAACTTTTCACCCACTGGGAATGTGATGAAAGAAATAAAAGCTGAAATAAATCATTCTCTCTACTATTATTCTGACATTTGACATTTTTTAAATAAAGTGGTGATCCGTGGTGAACTGATCTATGACAGGGAATTTTTACTAGGATTAAATGTCAGGAATTGTGAAAGCCAACTACATTTAAACACAGGTTAAGGTGTATGTAAACTTCTGACTTCAGCTGTATGCTTGAATACACAATCAGAACTCTCCCTCAGTGAAAGAATATGCAACCTACAGGTACTTTCTAGCCACTTCAATTTCTCTCTTTATTTCTGTTTCTAAGTTTCTCCTCCTTGCATTGAGCATCTGTCTCAATATTCACCCACTTCTTACATGTCACTTTCCTATTTTCTGACTTAATTCACCCTGTTTCTAGTCGTTGGAAGCACATCTCTCTACACTGGCTGGCTTTCTGACCAGAGATCTGGACATAACCAAGCAGCTGTTAAAGTCTGCCAGTGAGCTTGTTCCCACGCATATCCACCAAGATCTGGCTTCAGCCTTTCGAGAGTTGCAGCCAGTTTTTGCAGACGTTTGCCAGATGTCTGCAGAAAAGAATTATGTTCTAAGGCAGGCTATTGATACAGGAAAGGTCAGTGTTTGTTTCTCATTGTTTGGATATACACATGTAGGATCTTAGTTTGAGCCAGTTTGCTACAGCAGGAAAATAATCATGCAGCAACAGGAAATGTGAATTATTTTGTAGATTATAGTTAATGGATATTTTTGAGGTGGTTGATACATTTTTCAACCAGAAGCCTTTGTAAACCTCAAATATACTACAGGTTTGAAATTTCCTGCATTGCAGGAAAGTTCCCCTGCAACAGGGTGATCAAATTAAGATCCTACATCTGTAGGAAGTTGTGTTACTGAACTGCAGTAAATACGATGTAAATACAGTGAGTCTTGTGTTTTTCAGGCCCAGTTGAAGTCAACATACCAGGATCTCCTCAGTACCCTTGATAGACTATCAGGGTGTATTCATGACAACTCTGAGATGGCCTGCAACCTCGACATCCTGAACCCATCTGACGTGGACACAGTGAAAGACATGATCCAAAAGAATAAGGTATATTTTAATACCTTATTCTCCATGTTCCTTATTCACCTAGAGTTGTCAAACACAGTATTTGAAGGTTATATGGATGAAAATAAATAAAAGTTTGTTGTTTTTCCCTTGAACGGCACAATATATTGTAATAGACATTGCATGTATGCATTACATTTAAACATCCAATGAGTTGTGTTGATTGATTCCTTCCACATCCATGACCTCCTCTATCTGTGTTTCTAGGGCATGGAGACTAATCTGTCAGGGACCCACAGACATCTGGAGGACACTGCGTTTGACATCCAGTACTTTATCTCAGAGCATGCTCAGTTCCTGAGTCCGACCCAGAGCAGGCACCTCCTCAAATCTCTCAGCGCCACCCAGAGGGAGTTTAAGGAACAGATGGAGAGGGTGGCCAAGCAGAGACGCACCCTGGAACGTCATCTGGAGATCAGAGAGGACGAGAGTCAGCAGAAGGTTTGGACCCAAATGACTATTTTACAATTAGGGCCATTGCACCTTGGAAAGAGTGGCTTTCAGTTTGTTGAGAAAACTATGAAGTGAGGTGAGCATGAGAGTGAAGTGTGGTTGTTTATGTATTTTATGGATATATAAACTAATTATTGTATTTCTATATATTTTTGAATATCTATATATCTGAATATCTATAACATAATATTGTATGGCACTAGAATTCATTAAGTAAGATTTAGAATGATGTGCTTTGAATGTGTTTTAATTAGAAATTACTCTATTACATTTGTCTTTTAACAACACAAAGATCACTGCTTGACCACTGCCAAACGCTAACCTTTCTCCTGGTCGTGTTCACGTTTCACAGGCTTCAAGACACCTTTGAACTCTAAACACCAGATGATAAACTCAAAATGTATCTTCAGTGGGGGACGTTTTCCCCCACCAACCTCAGTCAGCACTAACACACTTGTGAATGTCCTATTGCTGTCTACTGGACCCGTCCTCCTTCTTTACCAAGTCAGAAATCTGTCTTGTTGTGTGGCTAGCATGTTTACAGCATACTCAGACCATTGTCCTAGGGGGTTGACTTTCTATAAATGTCCGGAATGATTAGTACGTAACATGTAGTGTAAACTGACACCTGTTGGGTGGAGTGTAACATAGTAACATTGATCTCTGATATGTGCAGTACATGGAGGAGAAACAGAAGGTGTTCTCAGACAAGCTGCAGGAGCTGTGTGACAACCTGACCAATACAGAGAACCGTCTGATAGGCCATCAGCAGCAGACCAAGGGTGCAGCGAGTGTGGAAGACCTGCAGCATGTGCAGCAAGAGCATCAGGTTCAGTAAAACATGCTGGTTAACTAGTCAATTGCATCTGAGCTTCAGAGTGTACGGCTACAGTCTTCTTTCTTTTTTTATCGTATACTTAAGTGATAATGCCAGAGAAGCCGGTGTTTGGAGGATATATTGGCACGGTGTTGTTAGGACCGAGGTGAAGTCGAGCGGCTATGCGTTCTATGGAAAATAATGAACAATGTGGAAGGTGTGTTCCACGACGCGCCAGCTGAGTGGAACGGACCTTCCACGGAGGTGCATTATTTTCCAAAGAACGCATAGAGCCCCGAGTTGATAATCCATTTTTTACCATGGCCACTGGGAATGGGAATATATATATACAGTACCACTCAAAGGTTTGGACACACCTACTCATTACCGTTTTTCTTTATTTGTACTATGTTCTACATTGTAGAATAATAGTGAAGACATCAAAACTATGAAATAACACACATGGAATCATGTAGTAACCAAAAAAGTGTTAAACAAAACAAAATATATTTTATATTTGAGATTCTTCAAAATAGCCACCCTTTGCATTGATGACAGCTTTGCACACTCTTGGCATTCTCTCAACCAGCTACATGAGATAGTCACTTGGAATGCATTTCAATTAACAGGTGTGCCTTGTTAAAAGTTCATTTGTGGAATTTCTTTCCTTCTTAATTATTTTGAGCCAATCAGTTGTGTTGTGACAAGGTAGGGTTGTAATACAGAAGGGTTGGTATATAGAAGGTATACCAACCCTTTGGTAAAATACCAAGTCTAAATTATGGCAAGAACAGCTCAAATAATCAGAGAAATTTCAAGAACTTTGAAAGTTTCTTTAAGTTCAGTTGCAAAAACCAGCAAGCGCTATTATGAAACTGGCTCTCACGCTTGCTGGTTCTCCTCTGCCGCTTGCTGTAGAAATTGCAGCCCAAATAAATGCTTCACAGAGTTCAAGTAACAGACACATCTCAATATCAACTGTTCAGAGGAGACTGCGTGAATCAGGCCTTCATGGTTGAATTGCAGCAAAGAAACCACTACTAAAGGACACCAATAAAAGGAGAGACTTGCTTGGGCCATGAAAGACCGCTGTAAACCTGTCCTTTGGTCTGATGAGTCCAAATATGAGATTTTTGGTTCCAACCACCGTGTCTTTGTGAGACATGGTGTAGGTGAACGGATGATCTCCACATGTGTGGTTCCCACCGTGAAGCATGGAGGAGGAGGAGATGTGATGGTGTGGGGGTGCTTTGCTGGTGACACTGTCTGTGATTTTTTTAGAATTCAAGGCGCACTAAACCAGCATGGCTACCACAGCATTCTGCAGCGATATACCATCCCATCTGGTTTGCGCTTAGTGGGACTATCATTTGTTTATTATTTCAATTTAAGTTTTCTTGTTTTTCAAATCAACCAACACAACACATTCCACATTCACAGATGTGACAGGCTTAAAAAAATAATAATAATAAATAATAGTTATTTATATATATAATATATATTATTTATATATATATATATATATATATATATATATATATACATACATACATACATACATACATACATACATACATACATACATACATACATACATACATACATACATACATACATACATACATACATACATACATACATACATACATACATACATACATACATGTACATACACACAAAGAACAATTAAAAATGAAACATTGCAGCAGCACTATCAAGGTTGTTATTAGGTATTTCTAGCATTCGCTGAGACGACGAGCAAATAATTCGTTTTAGATTTTACAGCACCTTACACAATGTATCTCCCCATTCACTCAGTCCAATTTGAAATGTAGTTGACTAGTGGAGACCAGAGTCTATCAAACTTGGGCTGTCTCTTGTGGAGGTCATAAGTGAGCTTTTCAAGAGGGAGAAAGTCAACAATCTGGTCAATCCACATTTTAAATGTAGGAGAAGTATTAGAGGCCCACAATAGAAGAATACATTTCTTAGCAAAGATAGTCATAAAAACATTTTCTCTGTCTGGATCAAGAACAAAGTCCTGCTGGGCATTAACAAGATAGATACACGGGGTCATATCAAACTGTACATCTAGTATTTTCTGTGCAGCAGTATGTATAGAATCTGGCAATCTCTCTACAGCTCCAAAATACATGCATATAGGTTCCACTTTCAGAGGTACTTATTTTACAGTTAGGAGACATGTCTGTTTTCATTCGATGGAGTCTCAAAGGAGTATAATAAAATGTGTACAAAAATGTGTAATTAGATTCTTTCATGTTTTACATTAGTAGAGGTGCAGTATACCCTGTCGCAAACCTCCGCCCAGAACTCATCACTGATAGTCAGACCAAGGTCCTTTCCCCAGGAGGAGCCTCCTTTCTCAGAAAGGAGTCTATAGATGTAAGATATTTTGCCATTGAGGGATTGTGCTGTGACAAGAAGGGTTTCAACTTCATTCAACTGAGTTCTAAACCTCCTCTTGGAAGTAAATGAGGAAATTACATGTCTAATTTGAAGATATTTTTTTTTTATGGGATCTTGGCACATTGAATTCACTGCAGAGCTCTTGAAAGGATTTCAGTGTAGTGGTTTTCTGATGAAATAGGTCTGAAAAGTTGGCATCCCTCAGGGCTTTTGGCAAGTCTGGGCAGCCTACTAAAGGTGAGTGAGAACATATTTGGGAGGAAATGCCCAGGTATTTCTTACAGTCCCTCCATGCTAGTAGGGTGCTGTAAATCACAAAGGTTTGCCCACTTCACTAAAGTTATTAATGAATTTAATTGATCTTAGGGGCAATGAACCACAGGATTATCATGTGTTTTTTAAAAGGACAATGACCCAACACACCTCCAGGCTGTGTAAGGGCTATTTGACCAAGAAGGAGAGTGATGAAGTGCTGCATCAGATGACCTGGCCTCCACAATCACCCGACCTCAACCCAATTGAGATGGTTTGGGATGAGTTGGACCGCAGAGTAAAGGAAAAGCTGGCAAAAAGTGTTCAGCATACGTGGGAACTATTTCAAGACTGGAAAAGTATTTCAGGTGAAGCTGGTTGAGATAATGCCAATAGTGTGCAAAGCATTGACAAGACAGCCTACAGGGAGGAGGTAAGGGCCCTCGGAGTGTGATGTCAGGAAAATAACCTCTCATTCAACATCAACAAAACAAAGGAGATGATTGTGGACTTCAGGAAACAGCAGAGGGAGCACCCCCCATCCACATCAACGGGACAGAGGAGAAGGTGGAAAGTTCCTCGGTGCACACATCACGGACAAACTGAAATGGTCCAGCCACGCAGACAGCATAGTGAAGGAGCTGCAGCGCCTCTTCATCCTCAGGAGGCTGAAGAAATTTGGCTTGTCACCTAAAACACTCACAAACTTTCACAGATGCACAATCGAGAGCATCCTGTCGGTCGATATCACTGCCTGGTACAGCAACTGCACCCCCCTCAACCCGCAAGGCTCTCCAGAGGGTAGTGCGGTCTGCACAATGCATCACCAGGGGCAAACTACCTTCCCTCCAGGACACCTACAGCACTCAATGTCACAGGAAGGCCAGAAAGATCATCAAGGACAACAACCACCCGAGTCTGTTCACCCCACTATCATCCAGAAGGCAAGGTCAGTACAGGTGCATCAAAGCAGGGACCAAGAGACTGAAAAACAGCTTCTATCTTAAGGCCATCAGACTGTTAAACAGCCGTCACTAACATAGAGAGGCTGCTGCCAACATACAGACTCAAATCTCTGGCACTTTAATAAATGGACTTAATAAATGTATCACTAGTCACTTTAAATAACGCCACTTTAATAATGTTTACATATTATATTACTCATCTCATATGTATATACTGTATTCTATACCATCTACTGCATCTTGCATATGCCGCACAGCCATCGCTCATCCATATATTTATATGTACATACAGTGCCTTGCGAAAGTATTCGGCCCCCTTGAACTTTGCGACCTTTTGCCACATTTCAGGCTTCAAACATAAAGATATAAAACTGTATTTTTTTGTGAAGAATCAACAACAAGTGGGACACAATCATGAAGTGGAACGACATTTATTGGATATTTCAAACTTTTTTAACAAATCAAAAACTGAAAAGTTGGGCGTGCAAAATTATTCAGCCCCCTTAAGTTAATACTTTGTAGCGGCACCTTTTGCTGTGATTACAGCTGTAAGTCGCTTGGGGTATGTCTCTATCAGTTTTGCACATCGAGAGACTGAAATTCTTTCCCATTCTTCCTTGCAAAACAGCTCGAGCTCAGTGAGGTTGGATGGAGAACATTTGTGAACAGCAGTTTTCAGTTCTTTCCACAGATTCTCGATTGGATTCAGGTCTGGACTTTGACTTGGCCATTCTAACACCTGGATATGTTTATTTTTGAACCATTCCATTGTAGATTTTGCTTTATGTTTTGGATCATTGTCTTGTTGGAAGACAAATCTCCGTCCCAGTCTCAGGTCTTTTGCAGACTCCATCAGGTTTTCTTCCAGAATGGTCCTGTATTTGGCTCCATCCATCTTCCCATCAATTTTAACCATCTTCCCTGTCCCTGCTGAAGAAAAGCAGGCCCAAACCATGATGCTGCCACCACCATGTTTGACAGTGGGGATGGTGTGTTCAGGGTGATGAGCTGTGTTGCTTTTACGCCAAACATAACGTTTTGCATTGTTGCCAAAAAGTTCAATTTTGGTTTAATCTGACCAGAGCACCTTCTTCCACATGTTTGGTGTGTCTCCCAGGTGGCTTGTGGCAAACTTTAAACTGCACTTTTTATGGATATCTTTAAGAAATGGCTTTCTTCTTGCCACTCTTCCATAAAGGCCAGATTTGTGCAATATACGACTGATTGTTGTCCTATGGACAGAGTCTCCCACCTCAGCTGTAGATCTCTGCAGTTCATCCAGAGTGATCATGGACCTCTTGGCTGCATCTCTGATCAGTCTTCTCCTTGTATGAGCTGAAAGTTTAGAGGGACGGCCAGGTCTTGGTGGATTTGCAGTGGTCTGATAATCCTTCCATTTCAATATTATCGCTTGCACAGTGCTCCTTGGGATGTTTAAAGCTTGGGAAATCTTTTTGTATCCAAATCCGGCTTTAAACTTCTTCACAACAGTATCTCGGACCTGCCTGGTGTGTTCCTTGTTCTTCATGATGCTCTCTGCGCTTTTAACGGACCTCTATCACAGTGCAGGTGCATTTACACGGAGACTTGATTACACACAGGTGGATTGTATTTATCATCATTAGTCATTTAGGTCAACATTGGATCATTCAGAGATCCTCACTGAACTTCTGGAGAGAGTTTGCTGCACTGAAAGTAAAGGGGCTGAATAATTTTGCACGCCCAATTTTTCCGTTTTTGATTTGTTAAAAAAGTTTGAAATATCCAATAAATGTCGTTCCACTTCATGATTGTGTCCCACTTGTTGTTGATTCTTCACAAAAAAATACAGTTTTATATCTTTATGTTTGAAGCTGAAATGTGGCAAAAGGTCGCAAAGTTCAAGGGGGCCGAATACTTTCGCAAGGCACTGTATTCTTATTCATCCCTTTACATTTGTGTGTATAAGGTAGTTGTTGTGAATTTGTTAGATGATTTGTTAGATATTACTGCATTGTTGGAACTAGAAGCACAAGCCTTTCGCTACACTCGTATTAACATCTGATACCATGTGTATGTGACCTATAACATTTGATTTGATTTGAGCTGTCATCAAGGCAAAGTTGGGCTACTTTGAAGAATCTATCATCTAAAATACATTTTGATTTGTTGAACACTTTTTTTGGTTACTACATCATTCCATGTGTTATTTCATAGTTTTCAATGTAGAAAATAGTACAAATAAAGAAAAATCATTGAATGAGTAGGTGTGTCCAACTGTTTGACTGGTACTGTACATTTTACGGACACAGTATATTTTACAATAGTTATCTTTTGTTTGTTTTTAGTCCCACCATTCAGCTCCACTCAACCCCTCACATCTATCGCTGAAGACCATCCAGTTTTGATATTATTTGCCATATATTTTTCAATTGTGCTGTGATGTTTCACAAAATGTTTCACAAGACTATCAGCCCTAGCTTGCCGTTATGAAAATCCAATTCAACAATGCCAATCATTTAAAAAGCAGCTCAAACATAGAACATGTACGAATGAACTATAGCCATTTAATTCTACAGTGCAAATATAGCATGTGTTATAGGGAAATAATGCACGTTCTAGAATGCCCTTCAAGCCAATCAGAAACAAGTATTCAACAATACCATGGTATAAACAGATATACACATTGTTTTACAAATGTTTTGCTATTATACTGAATCTTGTTTGATGGGTTCACTAATTTATAAATTCATATTTATTTTATTATGTTTTATGCATCTGTGTTTGTTAAATGTTAAATGTCCAGGCCTTGCAGAAAGACATCTTGACCAATGGCAGTGCCTTGAATGAGGTCATCAGTAGCTCCAAGAAGTTCCTGGATGAGAATCGGTCTAAACTGACCCCAGATCAGATCATTGCCATCGAGAGCAAGCTGGAAGACGCCAAGAGCAAGGTCAAACTTATTAACCAACGGGCTGAGGAGGCAAGGAAAGACCTGGAGAAGTCTGTGACCACTGCTATCAAACAGGAGACTGAGAAGGTTGGAAAACATATTGTATTTTGCATACTTCAACATTATCCATATGTCTGGATCTGAATCGTGACAATTCAACTTTCTATTGTAGGTAGTTTACAGTAAAAGATGGATCCGCTTATAGACACATGTTACACTGCTTGATGATTGCCTACTTGAAATATCTATGTCAAAATGTATAGATCTCATCGATTTAAACATGTAACTTAAACATCTTTTAACTCTCTATATTCTACCTGTTTAGGAGGCTGCGGTTGAGCAGCTTGAGGAGAGCAAGAACAAGATTGAGGGTCTGCTGGACTGGATCAACAACATGGGGAATGAGAAAGTAATGGGGGGCGAACAGACAGACCATATGGGCATACAGAACGGGAACATGCCGTTGCAGTCTGAGACCTCGGCCAAGAACATTCTGGGTGAGGATGATGACCCCAATGGAAACAATGGAAACGCTTTCCAGACTACAGACAACGACACTGAGGGACAGGCCACAGGGAAGACCCCAGAATTGGACCTGGAAAAGCAGTATGACAGAGTCAAGGTAAATGAACCTATTCTCTCTGGTGGTGCTTGATTCATAGTGGCTTGTTGTCACTTAAATTCATTGGATACACATGACTCAGGTCCCTTTTTCTAATAGCTGCATTGACCTTCTCTTTCATCTTTTCAAGTCACATTGTCACACAAAATACTTTTGTACTGAAATGCGATTTTTCCACTTTATTTTATATTTGATATTCATCTTTTGTCTTGTGTGTTAAATTTCAGTGTTGATGTTTATCATGTGATCATTTTCTGTATTGTGTTCTGTAACTTTGACAATAAAGCTTTTTGAATTTGAATGGACTCTCTCTCGCCTTTCCAGGCTCGTCACCAGGAGATCTTATCCCAGCAACAGGAGCTGATCATGGCCACCCAGTCAGCCCAGGCTCTGCTGGACCACCAGGCCCATGCCTTGTCGCCCACGGATAAGGACAAGCTCCAGAGGGACATCCAGGAGCTGAAAGGACGGTACGACTCTTCCCTTACCCAGGCAGAACAGCAGATGAAGCAGATGGTCCAGGTTCAGGAGGAGCTGAAGAAGTTCCAGGGAGACTGTGAGGAGTTTGAGGGCTGGCTGCAGCAGGCCGAGGGGGAGGTGGAGGAGCTGGGAGCCCCTGCTGGAGCTCTCAACGACCTCACAGAGAAGCTCCGGAGACAGAAGAGCTTCTCTGATGACGTCATCTCCCACAAGGGAGACCTGCGGTTCATCACCATCTCAGGACAGAAGGTGTTGGACGTGGCGAAGGCCTGCGGACGCATGGACCCTGGTGGGAAAGATGCCCAGCTGGAGGTGGATACCACTGCAACCTGTGCTGCTGTGAAGGAGAAGCTGGACTCAGCTGCTGGTCGCTTCAAAGCCCTACACTCTCAGGTAAACTCTATACCAGTACTAGTAAGACTGTTTTAGCCCTCTGAGCTAAAGCCTAGTTAATGATCACATGCACGTTGTTCACTGAACCACATTGGTAGCACCAGGAGGGGTGAGATCAAACACTGAATGAGACACGTCTCAGGCCGATTGAATGGATTTTTTTAGAAGAATGTAATAACCTATTCACACCACACGGGGGAAGCATTTCTCTTTGAATGAAATGAAAACAAAGGAGCTATTGTTCTGTTTCACAACACTGGTTCACTCTCATATTGAGAAGTAAAGGTTGATTTTGTGTAACCCTGCATCTTAAAAATAATTCAGTTTATATGCTCTTTCATTATACACTAAATTGTTGTCCTGCTTTTTTAGATGCTGATAAGAGAGTAGTCGGTCAATGCTCCATGCATTCAAAGTTAGTAACTACCATAGCAATCAACATATAAACTCATTTATTTCAGTGCAATGATCTTGGCAACAATCTCAGAGACGTGGTGGACAAGTACAAGAAGTATGAGGACTCGGCTGCTGGTCTCCTGAAGTGGCTCAACAACTCAGAGGAGGACGCCAGAAGGCAGCAGTCTGAGGCCATCGCTGCCGACCCTCAAACCCTACAGAAACAGCTGGAGGACACCAAGGCATGACGAAACTCTAAAAATACTCACCAAATCAGTATGACCTTTATCAACACACATCACATACCGCAGTCTAACAGACTCAGAAGTAGAGGGCAAGTGGAGGAATAGCTGTTTACACAACAGCTTTTTTTCAGAGTTTACTCACTGATGGCTCTGAGAACTGAATGGGTTTAGAGGTCATTACACTGCTTCAGACTCCCCTCTCCATATACAGTGTTTCCACTCTCTTTAAAACAACACTGCTATTTATAGGTCTACATTCAAACCTCCCAGCAGTCCGAAGACACGAATAGCTTAGCCATGGGTACATTTGTTTGCGTATGCCTTTGAGGAGGGGTGGAGGGTGAGGGGGTTCACGATTGGAGTTGGACTGGACAGAGGCGTAGAGAATGCCTATTATCCTGAAATAGATGATGTACCTGCAGTACACTCTGATTGAGTCCAGTTCAGCTAGCTTGCAAATGAAAGTATGTCATGTAGTGAGAGAGGGAGGGAGTCTTGTTTCATTACATCTCTCTAGGGAGTTGCATTGCAGTAACTCAGAGATATAGAGAGATTGGAGACGCCTGAAACTCAAGAATGTAGAAGTGTCTCTTGTGGTTTTGGTAACAAAATCATGTCAGAACAATGCTATGTTTCCCTCGGAGTGTGAAGCAGTGCAGCAAACTGTATGTACAGTTGCAGTAGTGTAGTTCCAGTATTTGAGTGCTTGAATGACACAATTCATTTTTAGATGCTTATACATAATAGTTGTCCCTAGCTTTAAATCTGTATAATTACAGCATTTTTTGTAATGATATAGTATAGCTGGAGTTAAATTATATATCTATATGGAGCAGTATGGCTTGTCTGTAACACATGTTGACGGTCATGTTGACTGTCATCGATCCTCTGTGTCTGTGTTTGTCATGGTCAGGGTCTGCAGGGTCAGACTACTGGTCGGCAGACTGCTGTGGAGACACTCCGCAAAACAGCTGACTCTCTGGTCACCGCCCAGGGGGACTTGTTGACCAATCAGGACCATATCCATGAAACAGTAGGTAAGTGATCAGACTAAGTATGGATTCTCATCCAATGATATTTCGAGAAATGTTTATAATGAAATACTTGACAATATAGTGAATATTTACAATGAAATACTTGATAATATAGTGCCACAGCCAATGTGTGGTTACTATCATTGACACCGTAAAATAGCAATTCAGAAATGTTGGAGTGAAATAGTAGTATTGGAATGTTAAGTCTGTTTACCTTATTCCTAATCATATTGCTATTGGCCAACTCTCAAGTATTCTTTGTATGTACTGTATATTTATAATACAGTAATCTCTTCCATGTGAATGACCTTAGCTGGAAGGTCTTACAGAGAGAACAGTGAAACCCCTGACTTGAGTTGCTCATAATTCAAGAATTGTTATTCCAAAGTGGTATGAACTTTTACCAGTGCCAAGCATTGACCCAAAACCATTGCCTTTTGACTCTGCTCTTAGATGATATTGTGGAGAGGTATGACAACCTGTCTAAGTCAGTGAGTGATCGTAATGAGAAGCTTCAGATAACCCTGACCCGCTCCCTGAGTGTCCAGGATGGCCTGGATGAGATGATGAGCTGGATGGAGGGAGTAGAGGAGAGTGTGAAGGAGAAAGGACAAGTCCCTCTGGACTCAGCAGTCATTGGAGATGTGCTCAGCAAAGAGGCAGTATGTACTGTAAACAGTAACTTTGCAGAACTGTTTTCTGCCAGTCAAATAGACAGAACATCATTATTACCATAGCTTCACCTTAATGTAACTGGGCATTTTTGCTCAACAGTTGATTCTGGATTTGTATCTACCACAGGCGGCTGGTTGCACCTTAATTGGGGAGGAATGGCTCATAGTAACGGTTGGAATGAATGGAATGGTATCGACACATCCAACACATGGTTTCCTTGTGTTGGATACCATTCCAATCACTTCTTTCAAGTCAAATCCTCCCCTCAACAGCCTCCTGTGGTCTCTACATTGTCTTCTACAGATGATGAAACCTTAACTATAAAAAACTTTTAAAGCATTAGAATGGCTCTAAAATCAAATTCATCCATTGTGTTTCTCTTCCAGGCTCTGGAGCAGGATATTTCCAGTCGCCAGAGCAGCATCTCTGCCATGAAGGCCAAGGTTAAGAAGTTTGTGGAGACAGCTGACCCCGCTGCAGCGGCTCTGCTGCAGTCCAAAATGGACGCCCTGTCTCAGCGCTTCTCTGATGCCTGTGACAAGCACAAACACAAGCAGGGCCAGCTGGAGCAGCTGAAGGACAAGGTGGAGGAGTTTGAGAAGACAACGGAGAAGGTGCAGCAGTTTGTGCTCAAGCGCTCTCAGGCCCTCTCTGAAACAGACGGACCAGGGAAAAATGTCAACGAGCTCTCGCAGCTCATGCAGGTAGCTAGTCATCAAATATGTTTCATCCTTTGAACATGTTTTCAGCAGAACATATTTTCTAAAAGGATATATGTTCATTTAAAGCGGCAATCAGCAGTTGAAATATATATCAAAGTGGACTCCAAGACCCAGTTTGGGTAAAAAACTGAGGGATGGGGCTGGAGAAATGCAACCACTCTATTTGATTTGATTGAACCTTTAGTTAGAAAAAGGCTAAGTAAAAGTAGTGATGCTTCTAGCACTCAGATGCACCTCTGTACCACTCAGAGCCCATAGACAGGGCTATGGATGCAAAAAATACCCATCCATGATATCACAATGATAGTTTTAACCATGTTTGGAGGCTATATAGTGTTTGTTTACATTTACATTGTTTACAGTATAACAAGCTGATATTTTGAGTTCTGATGTGGTACGACCGTTGAATTAAGCTCATGAGGCATTTCTAAGTTATATTCTTCAAGAATCACTTGGTACATATCATTAAGTCCAAAAATGGATGTAACAACTGCAGATTGCCCCTTTAATGGCACATGTTCAACCACGCACTGCTCAGTAATGATCTTCTAACTATTTTAATGTTTCTGTAGGATACTAACACTGAGTTGGCCGAACATGCCAAGGATGTGGAAATGCTGCAGATGCTGTCAAAGGAACTGGCCAATATGGGTCCAGAGGGAAGCAAGGCCCAGATTCAGAGCAAGATGGACAAACTCTCCGACACCTTCAATACCTTCAAAAACACTGTGAAAGAGAAGTAAGTGAAGATGACGGTTGCAGAGCTAACTGCTGGTCCTCATGTGTAGGTTACTGTGGGGATATTTCTCATTTGACAAAAGACACACATGATTGTTTTCTCTTGCCTGTTGATAGTCTTGTTTTGGCATGTTTGATATGTCTCTTTAATGTGATGTGACTGTGGTTGTCTTCTCCCTTCCCTGACACAGAGAGGAGGAGGTGACTTCCTGCCAGGACCAGCTGGGAGACTTCAGGGCTGCAGCCGGAGCTCTCAGGACGTGGCTGGAGGAGACGACAGAGAAAGTCCCTGTGGTTCAGCCAACCAGCAGTGAGCAGAGTCTAGGAAAGGACCTGCAGAGAGTCAATGTAAGTCAGCAGACAGACTAGTCTTGTATTAGCTAGGCTCACTCACTTACAGTATGTACATTCTGGAAACGGTATGTTCTACCCAATGATGTACACAAACCCTGGATTGCTGAAGCCATGTATTGGCCATTGAGATGCCTTGAAGCCACCCTATTGGGACTCTCCATTAGGAGCAGGAATTCTAAAATGTCAATTAAAT
Organism: Oncorhynchus tshawytscha; assembly: GCF_018296145.1. Taxonomy (NCBI): domain Eukaryota; kingdom Metazoa; phylum Chordata; class Actinopteri; order Salmoniformes; family Salmonidae; genus Oncorhynchus; species Oncorhynchus tshawytscha. The sequence goes on from NC_056453.1 coordinate 34,146,389, forward strand.
GTTTCAAGGACAAAATTCATTGTATTTAAACATTGTTTTGTTGTAGTAACATTAGTAATCTCAAAATATTACTTTAAGGAAAATGGTTTCATATAATTTTTTATTTATTTTTGATGTTTATCTCACATAATATAATTTAAAAGTATGCATTAAGGTGTCTGTAATAGAATAAAATACATTAATAAATGCATTTCTATAGCTTCCTAAATATCTTCTACAATGTGGGAGAGTGCCAACATGGAGACACGCAGCGTCCCCTGTCAGTCATCTAGTGTATATATAAATCGTTGGTTCTACCCTGGTTCTTAGTGCAAAGAAGGACAACTGCATAGCTAGGTTACAAAGGACCAGGTGAATGTGCAACTTGTTCTTCAAATGGCCTTGATAGAAAAGTTGAAATAACTTATCTTCTCACGTCTCAAATCACAGGCTTGGCACTAAATGTGTTTTGTAACAGAGTCAGAGAAGTGCGGAGCGATATATTACTATTTTGTCCTCCCTAACTTCACAGTAGTTTCCATGCCAAAGTAATACAAGGATGTGAAGTGTTTTACACAGGAGTCGTCAGGGAAAAACGTCCAATCTGATTTGAACTGTTACAGTGTGTGTCACTGAAAAAAACTATTAAAGGCAAGAAGAGAGTGACAAACAATAACAAAATAGGTCAAACGTGAAAGATTAAAACACAAATCCCTCGATGCTTAATAACACATTGGCATATTGAATCATTTGTGTCACGAGAAAAAGCACAGATTAAAATGAAATACATTTTAGTCTCGATGATGCAACGCTCCAAATGTCCTTTGTTTGGCCCTGCCTCTCACAATAAACACTCAAGACATACTCATTCAGTGTTCTCTCAATGCAGGTATGAAAATTGCAGCCCTATTCTGGATGGCGTTGTGTAAACTATGTTATTGGTTTGATTGATCTCTTCTCAGGCTCTAATGGAGGAATGGACAACCAAAGGCTCTGCTGTCCAAGATATAAATAGCAAAGGATCTGCACTATGTAGCCTCATCAGTGTTCTCACATCTCCAGCCAAGACCAAGATGTCGCATAAGTCAGGTACTCTCAAAATGTTTGACTCCCTCGGAGCAGTTTGGGTAGTGTTCAATAATGAGAAAACAATGAAACTGAGAGATTGTTGATTGCAACACATTTTGCTACACTGTACAGATGTAGGATCTTAATTTGATCACCCTGTTCCTGGAGAACTTTCCTGCAATGCTGTATTTTAGGTTTAAAAGGGCTTCTGAAGTTTGTAATACCCACTTTGAAGTTTCAGACTTGATTTTGCCTTACAAAAAGATGTATCAGCCCCTACAAAAATGTTCATTTATAATCCGCAGAGTAATTCACATTTTCTGCAGAATTGTTTCCCTCTGTAGCAAACTGGCTTCTTCTTTGGGGTTTTAGGCTAGGTTTCTGTATAAGCACTTTGTGACATCTGCTGATGTAAAAAGGGCTTGATAAATACATTTGATTTGATGAGTGGCTCAAATTAAGATCCTACATCTGTACGCTACAAAACATGATCCTGATATAAATGTCACCACACTGATCATACAGTACAATGATCTTTTCCATGTATTTAACACCCCAATAGAGTTTAGTTTTCTTTTGACATTTGTACTTAACAAATAAGATATTTTGCTTTTTATTGTTTCGCAACCAGCTGTTACTAACAGTGATGGCCCCGGAAACCATGCCTACCTAACTAATAAAGGTAATTTTTCTCTACCAGTATATCGTGTTAGGAATGTATAAATACAGTGTTCCAGACCTGTACATTATCATAACAACATATCAACTCATCATCACAAAGGTACATTTAATGGCTTGTTAGGTTGAAATGATCTGTTTGAGGTCTTTGCTTGATCTAAAGGATGTTTAGAAATTCTCCACAAAGCTGGGAAGGATACTGTACTTATCCTTGGTTCTCCCTACTGGAAATGTCACGTTTTTAATCTTCTTTTTGCATTTCAGTGTTTTAAGAACACGAGTTCAATACGTTTTCTATATACCTCCAATAATATAACAAGTCATTTCAAATCATCTGTATTTAGATCACACTGCAAAACAATATAACACAATACATTCACCAACACATGTTTGATGTGTATACATTTCCAGTAGGGCTGTAACTACTTACAGCAATGCCTTGTCCAAGTTATTGTTGTTATGAAAGGCAACCTGTTTAGTGTCTAACACTCTAACCTCTAACCACACACAGAGCTGATGGTGGTACAGCAAAACATGTCGTATATCAACGAGGGCCACAAGAGTCTGGGAGAAGTGCTGAAGGGCCGGGCTACAGAGCTGTCTGTCCTGGTGCAGGAGGTGACAGAGGCCCAGAAGGAGACAGACACCATGATAACATGGCTGCAGGATATGAAGAAGACAGCAGCATCCTGGAACTCTGCGTCCACAGAGAAAGACACCATGAAAACACAACTGGAGCAACAGAAGGTAGATTCAGCCAAGGCCTGGTCTGCATAGAAACTTTCTACAGTGTACTACTTGTTGTCATTATGTTTTATTGCAGTAGAGATGTAATCCATCCATCCAGTGGTATCATATAAAATACCACATTTTATTCATGGTATGCAAAATGCTCTGTGGGAAGCCAATGTTTCAGGCAGGCGCCTCTTGTCTCTAGTCTTTGCATCTCAGAGTGCCTGAGGAGCCAATAGGTCAAATATATGATGGTTTTAGTCAAGCGATATATCTCTCTTTTTCTCAGGCCTTTGAGGAAGACATGAAACAAAAGCACGAGCAGCTCCAGAAGCTGAGAGAGAAGCTTCTCCATCTGATTGAGAAACACCCAGACTCTCCTGAAGCAGAAAAATGGAAGCAGATGCTGTCACAGATAGGTATGCAGCAGAGGAGGCTGGTGGGGGGAGCTATAGGAGGATGGGCTCATTGTAATGGCTGGAATGGAATTATGGAAGGGAGTCAGACATGTGGGTTCCATATGTTTGATGTGTTTGATATTGTTCCATTTATTCCTTTCCAGCCATTACATTGAGCCTCTCCTCCTATAGCTCCTCCTACCAGCCTCCTCTGGTATGCAGTATGCACCATCCCATCTATCTGTTTCCATATGGTTAATATCTACTGCATCAATGCAGAGCGCTTTGCCTAGTGTCAGTCCAGTCCACACATCCGCTCCCCCTTGTCAGTATACCTGGCCTCCCCCTCACCTACAGCTAAACCCTAATCTGTAGGGGCTGTGCAAAGTTCAAGTTGCAGGGGTGTTTTGTGCTGACCGATGTTTGTTCTTCAGACACTGCCTGGGCGGATGTGAGCGGGTCGGTGGAGGACAGGAAGCAGCGTCTGGAGGAGTCCAACAGGAACCTGGACGTGTTCCAGACCACTGAGCCGCAGCTCCGCCAGTGGCTCTCAGAGAAGGATATGATGCTCAGTGTCCTGGGGCCCCTCTCCATGGACCCCAACATGCTCAACACACAGAAGCAGCAAGTCCAGGTACTTCACTATGGGGCATATTAGTTACCTTTGAAATTATAACCACCACGCACAGTTCAATGTCAATGTCCCTTACTTCAGACGTAAGCTAATGTTAAAGATTTTTTGTCTGCTGGCCAAATGTTAAGGTGTGCCAAAATGAATCAAAATCTATTAAGACCAGTATTAAACACCAGCCTTGCTCTTTATTAATTTCATGTTGACTTTCCCCTCTAGATCCTTCTGAACGAGTTTGACAGCCGCAAGCCACAGTTTGACCAGCTTCACGAGGCTGCTGCTGCTATCCTGAGCACATCAGGCAAGCAGGACCCCTCCTCTGGTGGGAAGGTGGTGAAGGATCAACTGGCTGCCGTCACCCAGAAATGGCAGGGCCTGACTGGGCAGCTGGGCCAGAGAGCCGGCCTCATCGACCAGGCCGTGGGGAAGTCAAGCCAGTTCCAGGATCTGCTGATGAGCCTGAGCCAGAGCGCCGCCTCACTGGAGACCCGGCTCAACAGCCAGCAGGCCCTTAGCAGTCAGCCTGACGTGGTGAAGAAGCAGCTGGAGGAGGCTAACACCATCTCTGGTCAGCTGAGGGAGGAGAGGAAGAGGCTAAAAGAGGCTGAGACCCTCTGCTCTGAGCTTTCTGCCCTGGTCACGGAGGACTACCTGAAAGCAGGCCTAGACAGGCAGCTGGAGGGGGTCAACAAGCCTTTCAAACAGTTGGAGGACAAAGCAGGTTGGGCTTTGATTTAATTTGCGTTCATTTTGTTATATGATATGTTCTTTCTCTTTAATGAGAAGCTTTAGGCTATAAAGCTGTGGTTTAATATCTTAAAATTTGACTGCCATCAAAGGAATTTCATGATGTGGGAGGCATTGCCATTCTGAATTATAAATGTATGCTTTGTTCCTCTGCCTCTAAATCACAAAAATGTACATGCTCTTCTTTAGGGAAGCGGATCCAGCAACTGAACTCCGCATTCGCAAGCTCCCAGCAGTTCCACCAGGCCTCCAAAGACTTCCAGGGGTGGATGAACGGGAAGCTCCAGGAGCAGTCTAAACTCCAGGCCATCTCGGCCCAGGTGGAGACCCTTCGGCAGAGCCTGAAAGAACAGAGTGCCCTGCAGAAGGCCCTCAGTGAACACGAGGAACCATACAGCACCATTGTCAGGGAGGGAGAAACCCTCCTCCAAAACACTGACGGGGCAGAGAAGGTGGCGATGCAGGGCCAGCTGGCTACACTGCGCTCCAACTGGGACGATGTGAAGAAGAGCTCGGCTGAGCGCCAGGATAAGCTCCAGGGGGCGCTGCAAAGGGCCCAGAAGTATCACGAGCACGCTGAGAAGCTCCAGTCCTGGGTCCAGGAGTGTGAAGTCAGGGAGGGCAGCGTCAGGCTCAGCGTGGACCCAGCGGAGGTGGAGAGCTCCATCTCCCAGCTGAAGGCCATCCAGAAGGATGTGGACAAACACAGAGGCCTGGTGGAGCAGCTGAACACTGCAGCTGACAGCCTCCTGGAGGTAGCCAACGCAGACACGGAGGCCGTCAGGGAGGAGAAGGCGGCCATCGGGCAGAGCGTGGACCGGGTCACAGATGGGGTCCAGAACAAGAGAGAGTCTCTGGAGAAGATCTCACAGAGGCTGAAAGAGTTCAACGACACCCACAATGAGGCCAAGGGCCAGCTGGCAGGGGCTAAGAAGCAGCTAGATGCCCACACATCACTGGGGGTCCAGGCCTACAGCAACAAGAACCTGACCAACATGAAGGCCCAGCAGAAGAGCCTGGATGGAGTCAACACCCAGGTTGAGCACCTGAAGAGCCTTGCCCAGGGCCTGGTGGCTGATGTCCCCGAGGCAGACGGGGTGACCGACCTCCTACTGCAGGCCGACAGCCTGGAGAAAGAGCACGGCTCCCTCAGCAAGGATGTAGGGGAGACCTGCTCCACCTTGGAGGGCAAGCTGCAGGGCATCGGGCAGTTCCAGACCAACATCCGCGAGATGTTCACCCGCTTCGCAGACCTAGACGACGAGCTTGACAGCATGGCTTCTGTGGGCCGTGACCTGATCACCCTTAAGGAGCAGCAGGACGGTATCAAGGGCTTTGTGGAGAAACTGCAGGGGCTGATGGCCGACACGGCTCGGGGAGGGGACAGCTGTAAGAAGATGCTGGAGACTGAGGCCTCCCCAGACCTGCTGGGGCTGAAGAGAGACCTGGATGGTCTGAGTAAGCAGTGTGGCAAGCTGATGGACAGAGCTAAAGGGAGAGGGGAAGAGGTGGGGAGCACACTCACCCGTCTGGATGAGCTTTACTCCAAGCTACAGCAGTTCACCAACAAACTGGGCGGGGCTGAGGTCAAGGAGGAAGGTCAAGGGTCAGTTGGCATGGAAACTGATGTCATCAACCAACAGCTGGAAGCTTTCAAGGTAAGATGCCAAGTAAATGTAATTCCTAGGCCTTTACTGTATTATCAGTCTTGGTTGCCAACACATGGTGAATCCTCTTGGTTTTTAATGATGGAAAAGAATGTCCATGAATTTCCATTTCATGTCTCACACATTGGATACATTATAGTATCATGTTATTACAGGACATGCTATGCTATTGTACTCTAGCGGGATCACTTTCACCACCAACTCAACTGGATGACATAACCCTGCCAGAGAGATATCATCCTTACATACAGCACTGCCCTAAAATAACCATTAATAACACATATCATTACGTAGTGTCTGACAGCCTCTTGTAGCACTTGGAGTAAAATAGGTACCAGATTAAATCCAAGTACTTTAAAAGCAGGTAAACAGTAATGACACAACACATCAATAAACAAAGTGCATTAGAAAACCATTACACCATTTGACCATTTCAAGGCTCGCAGAAAATGTGGATCTAGCATTCGTCTGTCGATCGTTTCAGCACGCTGTGTTTTAGGGACCACCCACTGTAGACATGTGACTGATGACATTTTTCACTCTATTCAACATGTAACATTGATGCACACTTCCTAAGTACTCTTGGCCAGCAAATGCTATTGGTGTGTCTGAACCCTCCAATACACCCCCTATGCCTCTCTAGAAATAAATTCCTGTGACTTTCTTCATGCAATAAATTATTTTGGGGATGTTGCGTTAACCCATCTTACATTTGAGTCATTAAGCAGATGCTCTTATCCAGAGCGACTTACAATAGTGAGCGCATACATTTTCAGATTTGTTTATACTGGTCCCCCGTGGGAATCGAACCAACAACCCTGGCATTGTAAGTGCCATGCTCTACCAACTGAGCCACACGGGACCAGTGGTATTGGAAGTTAAACAGCAGGGGCTCTCTAGGTTTCTGCTGGGCCTGGTGGCCTTGTGCGTGACCCTCTGTCTGTGGATCCCTCAGTATGTCGCTGAGCATCTGGTCCAGACAAAAGAGCTCTGACTGGCCCAGCAGCCATTGTGGTGGGTGGGTGACAGGCGACCCAGGGGCCAGCTTGGGACCAGTAGGATGTTGTATGTTGCAGTGGCTCAGGGTAACTGACTCCTACTCCCCTCTCCCTTTCCTTCTCCTCCCCTTTAAGAATGGCCTGGTCAGTGGTCACTCACTCGTTGGCATGAAAGAGGGAACAAGTGCTTTGTCTCATTATATAGCCCTACCTGCTAATTGACTGGTGTTTGAGCATCTGTTTCTCCTCCTATGTGTTTGAAAGAAGCGGACATGGAGTCTTAAAGTCTGTCTGTGGATGTGTTTAGATGGTGTGTCTGACGTTTCTGTGCCTACTTCCCTGAACTTTCCCCTTGTTGAATTTAACACTACACAGGGCTTTACATTTCTGTGTCTACTTCCCTGAACTCTCCCCTTGTTGAATTTAACACTACACAGGGCTTTACGTTTCTGTGTCTACTTCCCTGAACTTTCCCCTTGTTGAATTTAACACTACACAGGGCTTTACGTTTCTGTGTCTACTTCCCTGAACTTTCCCCTTGTTGAATTTAACACTACACAGGGCTTTACGTTTCTGTGTCTACTTCCCTGAACTCTCCCCTTGTTGAATTTAACACTACACAGGGCTTTACGTTTCTGTGTCTACTTCCCTGAACTCTCCCCTTGTTGAATTTAACACTACACAGGGCTTTACGTTTCTGGTTGTGGAACATCTTGAGGTGCCATTTCGCTACACTCACATTAACATCTGCTAACCATGTGTATGTGACCAATCAAATTTGATTTGACTTGATTACCGTATATCATACCACTGCTGTTAACATCAACAATATCCAGTAGGGTTGTCTGGGTTCTACGGAGATGGAAAGGAAGCCAGAACAGTAGCCAGAAACTGTATTCCTGCAGTGGAAACTTCATTCCCGTACACATACAGACCTCCACAGACTCCTTCTCCAACGAACACATGAACCACTACGAGGAGATTGTACTCATTCAACACTGTTGTTTTTTTTGTATTTACAGTTTTTCTCTCCTCAGTCAAGTTTCTCTTCGATTTACACCATGTAGCTTGGATGTATAAAAACAATCATTTACAGTAGGCTCTGTATATAATTAAACAACAATTATATTATAAAACACTTTATTTTAACACGAGAGGGAATGTAAATAAAACACCAACATCATTGTGTCATAATATTATATTTTGTTGAAATATCAGTGATGAGTAAAACAGGGATACTCATGACCAAGACTTCTAGCTGGAAAGAAAGCGCTCTAAAAGCCTGTAAATGCCGTGAGAGTTGGAGGGGGATTAACCTATATTCAGATTGGGACAATTTGAATGATTGTTCATGGGCTGAACGTGCCATAACAAAACATTGTATTACATGTTTCATAGTACAGCATTACACACATCTAAGGAATTCATTTAATGTTGTACATTCACAAACATCAGCCTTTAGATAAATAAATGTCATATCAAATTATAGGTCTAGTAGACCTGTAATTTAATGGTCTGAATGGTAGCTGGAATTTAAATAATGTATATTTGTGCTAGTTAAGAGGGTTTGACTGGTAACCATGAACCATTCCATAATGTGAAATACTACCAGCTGTTGCTGAGCACCGTGTTCCAAGCTGGTTGTTCTCACCCTCTCACCCTTTCATTGTCCGCTCTCTGTCTCGTTGGGTAGGCCTGCACACAGACACGTCAGCTGCTAGTGGAAAATCAACGCTGTACTCATTCATGCCACTAGCTCGTCTCTCTGAGAAAAAAGTTCCCTGGGAATAAGGAATCACAAAAGACCCCTAGTTAATTCCATTACAGCACAAGGTATTTCTTAAAACCGGTTTGAAGCTCGGAAACCTGTGGACACAGACTAGACCGAGACCAGAACAGAATTTGATGTCTGCCATGTGAATAGGGGTTTCATGTAGTCTATAATAATCCTGCTCTGTGTCTTTGTAGATCTGGTACTTGGTGTATTGTGGGGTTTCATTGACAGCTGTTGTGAATGAAATAAACATAAAAAGGTAGCAATACTGTCAGTGAACTGATTTTAGGTCAGGGCTCCCGAGTCCATGGTTTCACTCTTATGGTTGTTCAGGAGATCTGGAAGGTTTGCTGGGGACGATTGGTGTATGTAGGCCTTCATGATAGTTAGTGTGAGCTCAGCTCAGCTGACGAAACCTGCTGGGGGTTGGGGAGATGGGAGACGTGTGAGGGCCTCTTTTTACTGCTTCTACTCAGACATAACATCAGTGTCTCCTGTGAACCTAAAAGGAATGTCAACCTCCTGAATCATAGCTATTCCTCTCACTGAAGGAGATGAGGGGAAAAGGCCGTTGGGGAGACCTCATCCTGTAGCCTAGCTTACTCACTGACCCCAGCCATGATACACTCTCCCCAAGGTGGAACGTGAAATGTCCCAGAAGGATCTGAGTTGGTTAGCTACACATTGTTTTTCTGGGACGGCAGGGCACTTTTCATGGTGACACATTGCATTTTTCCGTTGTGTGTTGCGATTGTGATTCACCTAAGACATTGGAGAGATTCATTTATTCCTGTGTTTTTTAGTTACTCTTATACACAAGCAAAATAAGCTTTTGAATTTGTCTCATTAAATGATTTGTCTAGTCCTTGATAATGGTTTTCGTTTCATTCACACCCGTTGTTGTGACTGATGAGCAGCTCCGTTGAAAGAGATATTTCATGTCTCAAAAAAATGTGGCCCTTCTGCAACCTTTGGTCTCAATAGCCTGTCCTTGTGAATATAGTAAGAGTTCTGTGTAAGTGCTCTCTATATGTTTCGAGGGATATATGCAAGTCATTTGGATTGGTTGATGTCTATCCTATGTCGGTTGGAATGGGCATTTTTTGTAGAGAGAAGTCGCTGTCATAGTATACATTTTTAAAATCTTATTATGACCCATTTGTCATAAATCTCATTCTTAGATCAATATCCCAGTTTACTAAAATCCCATTGGATATGACAAACCAGTGAGTGTGGGCATGGAGAACTGAAACAGCATTGGTCCCTGGAAAGAGGAAGGGCAAAGAGAGGAACACTCTCTTAATTCAATGTCTTGATTATGTCAAAAGTATGTGGGATTCAGCTGCTGAATATCCTTTCTCTAAACCCCACAGATCTCTTTAACCGCTTATTAATCTTTATCAGCCTTCCGTTCCCCTGTTCTTTCTCCTCTCAACCACAGAGAGGGCTGGTGGTGGAAGGAGTTAGGATGGTTCAACGCCTCTCTGTCTGTTATCAGCCTTCTGTGCTGCACACAGTTCAATAAACACAAAATTAATTCCTCTCATTATCTCTCTCTCTCTCTCATTCCCCCTTTCTTCTCTCACCCGAACCGGGTCACTCGCCATAAAAAAGCCACACCATGACATGGGCTTGGCAGAGCTGTGGGTGTTAAATTACCTGGGACCTGTGCCTCCCTCAGCATTCCAGAGTAATTAAGAATATCTGCAGGGTCCACAGCAACCATCCACAGGAAAACAACGGAGAGAGAACAGAGAAAAAAATAAAAACATTGAGATCTATTTCAGCACTGCGGTGATGTCACCAGTGATGTCATCAAAGTGGGAGCTGCAGCTGCCTGCTGCTCTGGTGTTTTATTTTTTTCTTCCTTAGGAGATAGAGAGAGAGAGAGAGAGAGAGAGAGAGAGAGATGGTGCCAGGACACAGAAGATGACTAAGAAGTTAAGTCATATGGACCGTGGAGCCAGAAGGGGAGAATTCAAAGAGAAAAAAAGGGTCAAGTGTCTGACCAATCAACATGTGCCGGAGCAGCCCTCAGTGGCAGATGTTGCCTGAATAATGAGAGAGCGGGGGCGGGGCCTGCAGCCAGGAGGGTGTCTGTCATTGTAGGGCGAACCACCAGAGATGCAGGGCACCGGCTCTCCTCTCAGATCGCCCTTTGTTTTCATAGAGCCCTGTGGATTTATATCAGGATATGCCACTTTGCACTGAAGCTCTCCCTCAGCCTACATGGATACCAGAGATATTTGAGGGAGAAAAGGAACACTTTTAAGGGATGTTTATAGTGGAGCAAAGGACGGACTGGTAAAGAACAATTATAATGATGTTTTGACAATGGGGAGAACAGCACCAAGTAGGGAATTCTTTGAGGACAGGTGACTCAATGGACAATGTGTTGTTCCAGATACCGATTGCACAGCCTGTGCACATTCTGACTGAGGGTGATATATGTGTCTAGTGTTATTGAGATCCATTCTGACTGAGGGTGATATGTGTCTCTAGTGTTATTGTGGTCCATTCTGACTGAGGGTGATATGTGTCTCTAGTGTTATTGAGGTCCATTCTGACTAAGGGTGATATGTGTCTCTAGTGTTATTGAGGTCCATTATTTTAGCTGTTTGAATTATCACGATTGGGAGGTCTGTGTTAGGTCTGTGTGTATAGAAGATGTACTTTCATTATTTCTGGGGGGCTTGTTGCTTTTTCAGCAAATAATTGCAATGAAACCACATACCTCAGACCACATTAGTATATTTAGGGTATTATTTTATTATCTCTGAGTCAGTGCAGTTGGATTTAAGATGGGGAAACCTCTTAGCAGACCAGACTGCCTCCGCCAGAACCCCTCCTGTGTGGGCAAAGGGGAGGAGGAGGATCTAAACATTGATGACTGCTACGTTCCCCAGAGATCCATCTACGACACTGTCCGCCTCAACGAGCAGATTGACTGTGGCTCAAAGGGCAGCCTGGCTTCCAGGCACTTCAGTGGTACCCCACCCTACACACAGCGCATCCTGGACATGAGCAGCCTGTGTGGCAACGGAGTCCTCACCTCCTCCAGCGCATTTGAGCTCCGCAGCCGTGAGGTATCCAGGATGGAGTGTGCCATCTTTGATGGGCTGAAACTCAACGGTGACGTCATCAGGGGAGCGGGGACAGTGCTCTCTAAGCCTCATCTGGGGCAGGGAGGGGAGAAGAAGAAGGAGCACCCGCACCACCGGTGCTCCTGGAAGACTTTCGCCCCCACTAACGAAGGGGAGTACGCCAGTCGCGGTGGCACCATGTGTTCAGACGGAGTGGATAGGTTGAGCCATGGTCTGGCCCATGGCAGGAGGGGACGGAGTGTCACCAACTCCCTGACTTCAGAGGAGGACTCGGGCCTGTGCAGCCCCACCGCAGAGAGGGAGCGCCACTCTAACCGGGCCTCCAGGAAACCAGGCACCAGGAGCCTCTCCTCCTCTGAAGCCATGCACATGTCTGGGGAGCTGAAGCCAGGCCGCTCCCTCAGCTCAGGGCAGGAGGAGTTCCCCTTCTCCCCTGTCAGGGACAACATACCCAGGACACTGTACCACCCAGGACAGAGAAACTACCCTGTACGGGAGTCCCAGGAGGGGAATGACACCTGTGTGACAGACCTGAGTGAAACAGATTTGACCATCACTAATGGAGAATACAGGGACTCCACAGGCAGGCGCTCCTCAAGATCAAACAGTAGGGACTCGACTGGCAGGAGACGGTCCTCGAGGTCAGCCAATAGGGTCCAAAATGGAGTCTATAGGACGCTAGCAAGCTACGATGAGCTCCCCACCGCCGAGCTGCAAGAGGACATGTCCTATCAGTCAGACTGTGAGTTAGTCAGTGTGGTCGTCACACAGCCAGAGCCCTATGTGAGTTCTGGGCTGCGGTCAGAGTGTAGGCAGAATATGGGTGTTAAACCGTTTGACTTGCAACACCACGGAGCTATTGAACCACAGAAATACAGCATGGAGGACCTGGAGGACTTCCTGTTGTCAGTGGAAAGGGAGGCTTGCTTGGCCAATGGCAGTGAGCCACGGGCGTATCAAGAAATAAGGGACGACGAGATCGACAGCCTGTTAACTGCTATAGCCGCATTTCCCGAAATGGACCTCATGGGTTTCGCCTCCCCCCAGGTACCCAAAAATAGTCTCCTCCTGTTTCTATCTTCAACTGGGCCAAATAAATACACATTTTGTTTGAAAGATATGGCACTTTTTATTAGTGTTGGGCTGGCTCTGGGCTGGCTCTGGGCTGGCTTTGGGCTGGCTCTGGGCTGGCTCTGTGCTGGCTCTGGGCTGGCTCTGAGCTGGCTCTGGGCTGGCTTTGGGCTGGCTCTGGGCATTCCTTGTTTATCAGATTACATTAGGCCTGAATTGAGTTTAGTCAGTCAGTCAGCCTGCCCTGTGTGTCTGTCTGGTGTGCTCCTACACAGCTGTGCACCAACTGATTTCCCTGCATTCCGTTCTAGAAGCTGCAGTGCTGACCAGTCAGAAATAGGTTGTTGTTATGCCAGCATGTGGCCTAAGTCATCAGCCTGTGTATACAATCAGTCTTCAGGTACTGTCAAAAAAATATTGAATACTCAGCTGCATTTTCTCAACATTATTGTTGATTGTGGACAATCAAAGTGCCTAGCTAATCCAGTATGACTTGTCTTTGTTGGCTCACAAATAACTAATGCGTTTCAATAAACGTTCCACTCTCCGAGGTTGTCTCAGAGAGAAGTAGTATAGGCAAACAGAGAGATCTGAAATGTTTTAAATATCCTGTCAATTGCTGGATTTGGTCAAATAATGGAATGTCTTATCTTCTACAGTGGAAATTTGCAAATGCAAATGTATGGCATGAATCAAGGACTTAAATCAGTCCAATTTAGATAACGACCAGATAACCCTGAATGCAACTAATGCATTCCTGAGAGCGCTCTTAAAACGTAGGGTAGGAATATTGTTTTAAAAGCAACATCAAACATATCTTGTTTTGGCTTACCCTTATGAACCTCTGACATCACCTGTCTTATTGAGATAAAACATGATCTCTCATACGCTCTAAGTTGTTCTGCGTCTGGTAATACAGCTTTTATTTTCATATTATCTCATTATTTCAACTGTATTATCCCTGGCCACAGGTATTCCAGAAAGAGGTTGATCCACTGCAGAGCCAGTTGCAAGACATTAACTGGCTGGGCCAAGGCTTGATCCAGAACGCTGACAAAGGCACCAGCACCAAGGGCCTTGAACATGACCTGGAGGATGTCAACACACGATGGAACACTCTCAACAAAAAGGTTAGCTCGTCTTTGGCTTATTCCTCTACTTCACACTCTGGTCTTTATTGCTTTTTACCTGGGTGAAAGAGGTCAAACTTTAGTTCACAAATAATACTCCCTTGCATTCTTGCTTAATGTTATGCAATATGATTGATAGCTTCTGAACATTACTTTTACTTGAGCATAATAATTACCTCCTATATCATAATATCTGTCATGCCTATATTTATATGGTCTTCCATAGATTGCTGAGCGGTCAGTGCAGCTGCACGAGGCCCTGTTGCATTGTGGGAGATTCCAGGATGCCCTGGAGTCCCTACTCAGCTGGCTGACGGACACAGAGGACCTGGTGTCCAATCAGAAACCTCCGTCTGCTGAGTTTAAAGTTGTCAAGGCACAGATCCAGGAGCAGATAGTAAGCCAATAGATAACTGATGAACAAACAGCAGTAGCTGCTACATTCAAACCCATTCAGAGAATCCATGTAGGCTTTAATGATTTAGCCATTAATCTTTTTTATTGGCATCCATTGTGGAGCATTATTAAGGGTTATCCTTAAGCTTCTGTTGAATGTATGCAAGGCCTTTACATTTACGGGTTTCCCTGAAAGCGGTAATTGTCCTTGAAGCATGTTGAATGGGCCTTGTAACTTCTTCGACTTTGTTTGTCCTGGACAGCTCCTCCAGAGGCTGCTGGATGACCGCAGACCCACGGTGGAGCTGATTAAGAAGGAGGGAGGGAAGGTTGCGGAGCTGGGAGCAGAGTCCGTGGACAAGGAGAAGGTGGGGAAGGAGATTGACTGCCTGGGGCAGAGGTGGGACGCTCTGCTGAAGAAGGCTGAGAACAGGTCTGTCTACACAACCACCTGAAATCTTATACCCATATTTTCTAACACTATTTTGTCAAACTTCCCTGAGAGATTAATTTAAGTAACGTGTTTGTCATTTAAAAGATTATTGAAGTGGAGATTCAATTTTGGACAATACAGACAAAGGTGTTGCATTCTGGATAAGTGCCCTGAAGACAGAATTAATCGACCCTACCCACCATCCCTAAATGACAGTTGTTAGGTATAATTCTTCAATTGCGTTATCTGGAGATAGACAGAGGTCTTTGAGGAGACCAGAACCTTGGCATCCAGTATCTTGGCATCCAGGCCAGACTTTAGTTGAGGGGAGTGAACCTGTCTCATCACTACCTGTCCCTCTTCTTCTGTTCTCTCTTGGCATGCTGGGTAATGTAGGCACAAACAGCTGAAGAGCATTCTGGTTGTGGCTCAGCAGTTCCATGAGACACTGGAGCCCCTGTCTGAGTGGCTCTCTGCCACAGAGAAACACTTGGCCAAAGCTGAACCTATTGGCACACAGACCTCCAAGCTGGAAGAGCAGATCTCCCAGCACAAGGTACGATAACTCATGTTTCAGTCACTGATGTTACTTATCAGTTGCCCATTCCCTTGTTTTCAGTTTCTCATGTATTGTCATTTCTATCATGATTGGCATCATACATTATGAGTTTTTTATGGGTTCAGTATTCACCCCCCCCCCACGTTGTGTTTGTTTGTGTGTTTTTTGTTTATCCCTCTGGTGTGTTCCATGCGTGGTTGTGATGTGGTCAGGTATTAGAGGAGGAGATAACGGGTCACTGTAAAGACCTGGTTCAGGCCGTCAACCTGGGTCAGATGCTGAAGCTAGTCAGCTCAGTGGACGATAAGGAGCTGGTGCAGTCTAAGCTGGACTCCAGCCAGGCTAGTTATGTAGAGCTGCAGGAGCGTTGTAGGAGGAAGGCTGAGATGCTGCAGCAGGCTCTGGCCAACGCCCAGCTCTTTGGAGAAGACGAGGTGGCCCTCATGAACTGGCTCAACGAAGTACACACTAGGCTGAGCGAAGTGTCCGTCAAAGACTACAAGACGGACGTGCTGGAAAAGCAGTGTGCAGAACAGCTGGTACTACTACCCTCACACTGCTCCTCAGGCCCAACATTCATTCATTCTTTAACCATTTCCAGCGTTTTGAAGTTATTTTAAATTACACCTAGCTATTTTGTTACTTTCAGTTCAGTTAATTTTGTATAGTTTGTGTGGAAAAGTCCCATTCCTTCTTGGTTCCCAATGCTGATTGTGTCAGATGAGTTGGTGGTAAGGTTTTGTGTCTTGCCCAGGCCCTACATGAAGACATTGAGTTGAGGAAGCAGAATGTTGATCAAGCCATTTCTAATGGATTGGAACTGCTGAAACAAACAACAGGTGAGACAAAATGTTTATTACTACACCTAGTTAATGTTATTACGAATCTGAATTAATGTTTCTTATTTGACCTTCTACAGGTGATGAGGTGGTTGTCATCCAAGGCAAGTTGGACGGGATAAAGACGAGATACGCTGAGATCAACTCCATGAGTGGTAACGTGTCTCAGACCCTGAACCAGGCCCTGACCCTGGCCTCCAAGCTCCAGCACACACACGAAGACCTCAGCTCCTGGCTGGAGAATGTCGAGGCTGAGCTCACCGCCTTCGCTGCTCAGGCGCCTGTAGGAGAGCAGCTCGTTCAGGCACAAGACAGGCAGAAGGTAATAACAGGCCTCTTTTGCTTGACTTTTTGTTGGGGAGAGCAGTTAAGACTAGTTATTAAGTTGCTTTATACAACAGGTGGGTCTAATCCTGAATGCTGATTGGTTAAAGCTGCATTCCAGCCGTGGTCTATTCCACAAGTTACCACCGGCTAAATCAATGACGTTAAAATGCCTATTTACTCTGTTCCATCTGACTGCGCAATCCACGGTCTCCTCTGCCCAGCAAGGCCCTTTATAAACATGATCTCCACTATAAAAATACATTATCGCACATTTCTTTTAGACTAATATTTAGTTTTCAACAGCTGAGATTTGTATAAACCTTGCTGTCTGTCTCTCTGACATTTGCAACACTGTTTCAAAATTCAAATTCGATCTCCATCTGTCCCATAGTAATGAACATGTTGGGAGTCGGGATGAGACAGAGAGGCAGGCAACATTTCTCAGCTAGTCGAAGTCATGAATCAGCTGGCATCATTGTATAGATATATACAAAGAAATGTCATTTGAAAAAAGGTCAAACAAAACAAAGTGCAGCTTGTTCACAGTCTTTCCAGCTTCAGTTTGAAGTGATTGTGTTAGCTGTGTTGTTGGCTAGCTCCTCTGAACAACGGTGTCCTGACGACTGAGCACATTCTCAATGCCAGGTGAAATCGAGCCTCATGAGCTCATTGTTATGGTTGTATCCAAATAAATGTCACTAGAAAACAGCTTAAACAAATGCAAATGCAGCTACTTTGCTGTTATTCTGGCTGCATTTAGAACAACTGGGTCGCGTCCATAGATACAGAACAAAAAGACTTAACGACTGGGTCGCGTCCATAGATACAGAACAAAAAGACTGGGTCGCGTCCATAGATACAGAACAAAAAGACTTAACGACTGGGTTGCGTCTGTAGATACAGAACAAAAAGACTGGGTCACGTCTGTAGATACAGAACAAAAAGACTTAACGACTGGGTCATGTTTGTAGATACAGAACAAAAAGACTGAACGACTGGGTCGCGTCCATAGATACAGAACAAAAAGACTTAACGACTGGGTCGCGTCCATAGATACAGAACAAAAAGACTTAACGACTGGGTTGCGTCCATAGATACAGAACAAAAAAGACTGAACGACTGGGTCGCGTCCATAGATACAGAACAAAAAGACTGAACGACTGGGTCGCGTCCATAGATACAGAACAAAAAGACTGAACGACTGGGTCGCGTCCATAGATACAGAACAAAAAAGACTGATACAGAACAAAAGGAACGACGCGTCCATAGATACAGAACAAAAAGACTGAACGACTGGGTCGCGTCCATAGATACAGAACAAAAAGACTGAACGACTGGGTCGCGTCCATAGATACAGAACAAAAAGACTGAACGACATAGATACAGAACAAAAAGACTGAACGACTGGGTCGCGTCCATAGATACAGAACAAAAAGACTGAACGACTGGGTCGCGTCCATAGATACAGAACAAAAAGACTGAACGACTGGGTCGCGTCCATAGATACAGAACAAAAAGACTGAACGACTGGGTCGCGTTCATAGATACAGAACAAAAAGACTGAACGACTGGGTCGCGTCCATAGATACAGAACAAAAAGACTGAACGACTGGGTCGAGTCCATAGATACAGAACAAAAAGACTGACCGACTGGGTCGAGTCCATAGATACAGAACAAAAAGACTGAACGACTGGGTCGAGTCCATAGATACAGAACAAAAAGACTGACGACTGGGTCGTCCATAGATACAGAACAAAAAGACTGAACGACTGGGTCGTCCATAGATACAGAACAAAAAGACTGAACGACTGGGTCGCGTCCATAGATACAGAACAAAAAAAGACTCGTCCATAGAACAAAAAGACTGGGACTGGGTCGTCCATAGATACAGAACAAAAAAGACTGAAAAGACTACAGAACAAAAGACTGAACTGGGTCATAGCGTCCATAGATACAGAACAAAAAGACTGAACGACTGGGTCGCGTCCATAGATACAGAACAAAAAGACTGAACGACTGGGTCGCGTCCATAGATACAGAACAAAAAGACTGAACGACTGGGTCGCGTCCATAGATACAGAACAAAAAGACTGAACGACTGGGTCGCGTCCATAGATACAGAACAAAAAGACTGAACGACTGGGTCGCGTCCATAGATACAGAACAAAAGGACTGAACGACTGGGTCGCGTCCATAGATACAGAACAAAAAGACTGAACGACTGGGTCGCGTCCATAGATACAGAACAAAAAGACTGAACAACTGGGTCGCGTCCATAGATACAGAACAAAAAGACTGGGTCGCGTCCATAGATACAGAACAAAAAGACTGAACGACTGGGTCGCGTCCATAGATACAGAACAAAAAGACTGAACGACTGGGTCGCGTCCATCGATACAGAACAAAAAGACTGAACGACTGGGTCGCGTCCATAGATACAGAACAAAAGACTGAACGACTGGGTCGCGTCCATAGATACAGAACAAAAGACTGAACGACTGGGTCGCGTCCATAGATACAGAACAAAAAGACTGAACGACTGGGTCGCGTCCATAGATACAGAACAAAAAGACTGAACGACTGGGTCGCGTCCCATAGATACAGAACAGAAAAGACTGAACGACTGGGTCACGATACCATAGATACAGAACAGAAAAAGACTGAACGACTGGGTCGCGTCCATAGATACAGAACAAAAAAAAAGACTGAACAAAAAGACTGGGACTCGCGTCCATAGATACAGAACAAAAAGACTGAACGACTGGGTCGCGTCCATAGATACAGAACAAAAAAGACTGAACGACTGGGTCGCGTCCATAGATACAGAACAAAAAGACTGAACGACTGGGTCACGTCCATAGATACAGAACAAAAAGACTGAATGCGTCCATAGATACAGAACAAAAAGACTGAACGACTGGGTCGCGTCCATAGATACAGAACAAAAAGACTGAACGACTGGGTCGCGTCCATAGATACAGAACAAAAAGAGAACATAGATACAGAAAAGACTGAACGACTGGGTCGCGTCCATAGATACAGAACAAAAAGACTGAACGACTGGGTCGCGTCCATAGATACAGAACAAAAAGAAAAAGACTGAACGACTGGGTCGCGTCCATAGATACAGAACAAAAAGACTGAACGACTGGGTCGCGTCCATAGATACAGAACAAAAAGACTGAACGACTGGGTCGCGTCCATAGATACAGAACAAAAAGACTGAACGACTGGGTCGCGTCCATAGATACAGAACAAAAAGACTGAACGACTGGGTCGCGTCCATAGATACAGAACAAAAAGACTGAACGACTGGGTCGCGTCCATAGATACAGAACAAAAAAAGACTGTCGCGACTGAACAAAAGGTGGGTGGCGTCCATAGATACAGAACAAAAAGACTGAACGACTGGGTCGAGTCCATAGATACAGAACAAAAAGACTGAACGACTGGGTCGCGTCATTAGATACAGAACAAAAAGACTGAACGACTGGGTCGCGTCCATAGATACAGAACAAAAAGACTGAACGACTGGGTCGCGTCCATAGATACAGAACAAAAAGACTGAACGACTGGGTCGCGTCCATAGATACAGAACAAAAAGACTGAACGACTGGGTCGCGTCATTAGATACAGAACAAAAAGACTGAACGACTGGGTCGCGTCCATAGATACAGAACAAAAAGACTGAACAACTGGGTCGCGTCATTAGATACAGAACAAAAAGACTGAACGACTGGGTCGCGTCCATAGATACAGAACAAAAAGACTGAACGACTGGGTCGCGTCCATAGATACAGAACAAAAAGACTGAACGACTGGGTTGCGTCTCTAGCAACCGAACGGATAGAACGAACGACCAGCTGACTTAGGTAGCAACCCTAGGTTTGTGTCGTGATGACATTTTAAAAAGTTTGTCATTAAGCAGATGCTCTTATCCAGAGCAATTAGGGTTAATTCCCTTTATCAAGGGCACATCAACAGATTTTTCCCCTAGTGGGCACGGGGATTCAAACCAGTGACCTTTTGGTTACTGGCCCAACACACATATGTAGATTTGCCATGTGATCCATGTTAGTTGTAGTCCGTCATATGGGGTTATGATATTACTTGGAATATGCTGTAACATCAAGGTAAAATTACGACAGCCATATCACATGACTATAAACACAGTGCATGGATAGATAGATTGATGCTCACTCCTCACTGTAGGATCCTCTATGTCAACTAGGCATTGCTGCAAGAGGCCAGGGATCACAAGCCCCAGGTGGACAAACTCAACGAGGTGAGCAGCTCTCTGCTGGAGCTGGTCCCTTGGAGGGCTCGGGAGGGCCTGGACAAGATAGTGACAGAGGACAACGATCGCTACAAGGCCACCAGCGACACCATCGCACATCACGCGGAGCAGATAGACGCTGCTATACTGAAATCACAGCAGGTAGAAACACCACTTACAGTCACAGTACCTGGCGACTGTAAACAGGAATTCATAAACAGAAACAGAACAGCCCATCAAACTTGCTCAACAAAGGGGACCAGCCCTGACCAGAATGCTAATTTGCATTCTGGGTGATTGGGACTTTTAAAGTGTTATTCCCACTGCTTTCAAAACTAAATCCTGTCTCGTTTGGCATCCGTGCCCTTTGGGAGCTTTGTTTTCTGTCATTATTGTTAATTAAACACTGGGAACTGTTGTAGAGGGTGGGTACATTTGCATCTGATTATTTGCTCATGGTTATGGTATCACTTGGAAGAATCATGGATGAATTGTCCCAAACCTGTTGATTTTTCTTCCCTAATGTCTTAATTGTTTTACTTCTGCAGATATTCTTTTACATCTTTTTATGTATTTTATATTTGAAGCAATATTTTGTTACCATAATCAGCGGGGCGACTTCCTGCTTAGAGGCATAAACAACAATAGTATTGAAATCTACCAGGACGGGCCTTACAAGCTCTTCCCAGAACCCCCTTGATGCACACTCACATTGGGTACAGGAAGTTTCCCCACTGTGGACAATGACATCATATTGCTGAGTCTACCTTTACTTAGGCCTTTAATACTGGGATGTTTTCTGTGCAGTTTGAACAAGCAGCTGACACTGAGCTAGCCTGGCTTACTGAAGCAGAGAGGAAGATGTTGTCATTGGGGGAGATCAGGCTGGAACAGGACCAGACCACTGTCCAGCTCCTGTCCCAGAAGGTTAGTCTGTCTGTCAGACCACTGTCTAGCTCCAGTTCCAGAAGGTTAGTCTGTCTGTCAAACCACTGTCCATCTCCAGTCCCAGAAGGTTAGTCTGTCTGTCAAACCACTGTCCATCTCCAGTCCCAGAAGGTTAGTCTGTCTGTCAAACCACTGTCCATCTCCAGTCCCAGAAGGTTAGTCTGTCTGTCAAACCACTGTCCATCTCCAGTCCCAGAAGGTTAGTCTGTCTGTCAAACCACTGTCCATCTCCAGTCCCAGAAGGTTAGTCTGTCTGTCAAACCACTGTCCATCTCCAGTCCCAGAAGGTTAGTCTGTCTGTCAAACCACTGTCCATCTCCAGTCCCAGAAGGTTAGTCTGTCTGTCAAACCACTGTCCATCTCCAGTCCCAGAATTTTAGTCTGTCTGTCAAACCACTGTCCATCTCCAGTCCCAGAAGGTTAGTCTGTCTGTCAAACCACTGTCCATCTCCAGTCCCAGAAGGTTAGTCTGTCTGTCAAACCACTGTCCATCTCCAGTCCCAGAAGGTTAGTCTGTCTGTCAAACCACTGTCCATCTCCAGTCCCAGAAGGTTAGTCTGTCTGTCATGCATCTATACTGTATATCTGCCTGTAGAGACATTGGCCACCACCACCGCTGTGCAAACAAACAGGTCCAGTAAACAGTGATGTGTGCTGCAGCTGCGTGTGCACTGTGTGTTAGTTACCATTCAACCCCAAATATCCTCCTCTGATTGACCAGGGCTTCTCTATGGACATCATGAGACACAAGGATGCCGTGGATGGAATTGTGAAAACAGGCGAGGCCATCATGAACAGCAAGGACGAGGAGGAAAAGCAAGCCTTGAAGGTAAAAAAGTCCTAGAATGGAATGAAGTCCTAACATCCATTTGTTGTAGGTAGAATGCCTCCCTTGTGCGTCCATGAATGTAGCAGATCTTTGATAGAGATTTCTATCAGAGACCCTGAGGATGGCAGCTTGCTGTTGAAATGTCAGTTATCTAGTAAATCAAGTTGCACCCGAGTGTGCAGTTACCTTGCTTTCTTTTTTAAGAAGCATACAGTACATGAACTTGTTTTACGTTATATTTTTCTCAGGCCAAGATCCAGGCCCTCCTGGAGAAGTATGTTGTTGTCAGTCAGCTGAACTCGGAGCGCTGCCTGCAGCTGGAGCGAGCCCAGTCTCTGGCTAGCCAGTTCTGGGAGACTTACGAGGAGCTGTGGCCCTGGCTCCAGGAGACCCGCACAAGTTTCAGCCAGCTCCCATTGGCGTCCATCGAGTACGAAGCTCTCCGACAGCAGCAGGAGGAGCTCAGGGTGAGCCCAACTTAAAGCCTATTAACTTGATGTATCTGTGCCACAGGATTTTCATACTATTGTTTGTGGGAACAGAGGAGAGTGTCCAACAAAACTTCATAGCACTAAGATCATCGTAACACCAATGAAGGAAATGGACAAAGGATGATTTGAGTGTTAGAAAGCTGTAGGTGAAATTCTCTCAATGGTTTGGTGTTTCTCTGACTGACAATGTCATATATCCACCACAGCAAATGCGAGAGCTGATTGCTGAGCACAAGCCCTACATCGACAAGATGAACAAGACAGGTCCCCAGCTACTGGAGCTGAGTCCTGTGGCGGGGGTCGCTATCAGGGAGAAGTACACAGCCACAGACCTGCTGTACGCCCAGCTCAAGGCTGACGTCAAACAGAGGGCCTTCACTCTGGATGAGGCCATCTCCAAATCCACACAGGTAACACACGTTCACACGTTCACTATTTATTGGATATATCCCTTGTTTATACAGCTAGAAATCCCGTTAAAATAAAAAATGTATTTCGCAAGAGAGACCTTGACGTGCCGTCAACATCATAGACCTGTAGCGCTTTTTATTGTGTATGTTAAAGGACGCACACACATGTGAGTTTGACTTTGGTCTTATGACGGCTTATGTTATTTCACTTACTGCAACTGATTGGAGATAAAAGGATATTTTCGAAAAGTGTTTAGGATGGGATTGTTTGATGAAGTGCCAAATTAATGACATAGCTCTAAAGAATTCTGAGGCTGAAACGGCATGATAAAAGTCCTTATCATGTGTCTGGCGGCCTCAGAGGGAAAGGAAACATTATTCATATCCTTCCTTTGAAAACAGGACAAAAATACTGAGGGTGGCGGCAGGGCACGTCTGGTTCAGACAGAATGGATTTCACCTGTCAGTTGGGTTCAACAGGGTTGCATCTCTATATTTGAGTAGACAATGGTCCTGTTTTCCTATGTTGATTGATTGTTCACACTTTGAAAATAGATGTGGATGGTTAGTTGTTTGGAAGTCCTTCCAGGTGCATGTAATCATCATTGCTGTAGTAGAATGCTCATTCCAGTGGCTGAATGATTAAGTCTTAATCTCTTAACCCTTAGTATTTCACCAAATAAAGCACTTTGGATAAATACAATTTGATACTTAGATGTGGATTGTTTAGATCCAGGCAGCCAGTTTGACCATGTCAATCTCCTCCCAGTTCCATGACAAGATCGAGCCCATGCTAGAGTCCCTGGAACGGATCGCTGAGCGCCTGCATCAGCCTCCCTCCATTTCTGTGGAGGTGGAGAAGATCAGGGAGCAGATCACAGAGAACAAGGTTGTGTCTGCGGACCTGGAGAAACTGCAGCCGTCCTACGACACGCTCAAGCAGCGCGGCGAAGAGATGATTGCTCGCTCAGCGGGAGCTGACAAGGACATATCTGCTAAAGGTATTGGCTGCTGTTTACCCCCATTGGGGGAAGGCTTGTTAGCACCGCTAGTTTTGGTGATGTTTGGAAACACTGTACAGTGCATAACTGTAACCTCACACTACTACAGATCAACCAATTGTTTTCCCTCTTCAGCTGTAGTTGATGTGTATGGTTTGGATGGCTAGCTGTACTTCTACATTAGCTGCCAATAGCTGGACTGCTACATTTGCTGCCAATGAAAATCAGCTGAAGTTCTCTCTCCAGCCAAATACATGAGTTAGCTAAAGACCTAGCCTCAAGCTGCCAGACACCACACCATATTACAGAATGGTTGGTGTTGAGGATTTGAAGGCCTAAATAAATAATACTGTTATTTATTCTCCGTGTCTCCAAGCTGTGCAAGACAAGCTGGATCGGATGGTGTTCACCTGGAATGAGATCCATGCCCTGATGGAGGAGAGGGAGGCCAAGCTGCTGGATGTCATGGACCTGGCAGACAAGTTCTGGTGTGACCACTGTGCCCTCATCGTTACCATCAAGGACACCCAGGACCTGCTGAGGGAGCTGGAGGAGCCTGGAGTCGACCCTTCTGTGGTGAAACAGCAGCAGGAGTATCTGGAGGTGAAAGAGCATCAGAACATGTTCACTATAAGGTGGAATTAGGAGCATTACACTCTTAGAAAAAAGGGTTCCCAAAGGGTTTTGTGGTTGTCCCCATAGGAGAACCCTTTTTGGTTCCAGGTATAACTCTTTTGGGTTCCATGTAGAACCTTCTTGTGGAAAATGTTCTGCATAGAACCCAAAAAGTTTCTACTCTAAATTAAAGGGTTCTACCAGGACCAAAAGGGGTTCTTAAAAGGGTTATCCTATGGAGACAGCCACAGAACCCTTTTTGGTTCTAAATAGCATATTTATTTCTAAGAGTGCAGTGTGCAGTTTTTTTGTTGTCTTGTTATGCTAAATTAAGCTTCTTACATTCATGTAACATGTAAGCATTAGAGCAGCTCAAACAAGATACCATGGGCAATGTCATTTCTTTGCAGTTTGATGTGATTGTAGGTTTAGTTACTTCTTTGGGACTGATAGTTGTCTTTTCTCCCAGAGCTTCAAGGAGGAGATTGACGGCCTACAGGAGGAGCTTGATGTGGTGCGGAACCTGGGGGCGGAGCTTATGGCTGCTTGTGGTGAACCAGATAAGCCAGTCACAAAGAAGAGTATTGATGAGGTAATCAATGACATCAGAACATCACCTTTAAAAAGAAGAGAAAACTTTACTCAAGTACTCCAGACAGGCAACCTAAAATGGCAGATACTTTACTCATAGATATCTTATTGACTTGCATAAGGATATATGTAATGATGGTAAATCATATATAATTTGATCCTGGTTTCTTTATTTGTATTTTTATATAGAGTGGTGTGCGTTTCCAGCTGCTGTGTTTTGGTCCTATTCCCTGACCTCTGTTGTTTTCTCCACCAGGTGAACTTGGCGTGGGAGACTCTGAACAAGGCATGGAAGGAGAGAGTGGACAGACTGGATGAGGCCATGCAAGCTGCTGTACAGTTCCAGGATGGCCTGCAGGTACATTACTGTTCATTATGGATTAACTGCAGTGCTTTGTCAAACATCAGGACCTGTTCAGTAGGGCATACAATCTTTGTTCTTATTGGTCAAGATCAGATAAAATGTTATCTAACCATTCCTTACCGACTGAACATGGCCCTGCTGTCACTGAACACACAGGCTAACACTGAGCAACTTGTTGTTAGCATGTAATGCAGAACTTCTGTGGTTTCGTTAGTGTTCGTTACTGGGTTTTTTTTCAAAAGAAAGAGAAAGTCACCCACATTACTCAGGACATGTTCACAACTTCATTCCTGTTGATTGAAGTGTCTGTGGTTTTGTGTTATTCTTATGATCAATGGCCCTATCAATGGCCCCGTTAATCAAGCAATGTGTTAATGCTAATCAGTGTTTGCCACGTAGCATTGTAGTTCTCAGATTTAATCAAGGGACAGAGTTTGAGTAGTTTACCAGGCACTAATAGATAAAAGTACATTGTCATGTAACAGGCATTGTTTTTAATGTTAGGAGTGTAAACTGCAATGACATCATGTTGCTATATGTTGATCACATTCATTTATGTGTTTGCTTATAATGATTGTATGTTGTTGTTTTGTTTATATTGGTTGGGATTGTTTATAATGGTGTATGAGGCCATTGTAATGCAGTGGTTTTAAAAGGCTTAGATTTACACTGTTGGGTTATACAACCCTCTCCTAGACTTAAGTGAATCAGTTGAGGTCCGTCATTTTTCACCATGTGCTAATATCTATTTTTCGTTGACAGTGTTGCTTTTACTTAAGAAGAGTTGATGGATTGAGTGCTATGAATGTGAAAGCTAGCATTGTGTTCTCCCACTGACAATGGTACCCACTCCCTCTATCTACAGGGTATGTTTGACTGGGTGGACATTGTGGAGCACAAACTGGGTTCTATGTCACCTGTGGGCACAGACCTGGACACTGTCAAGCAACAGATAGAAGAACTCAAGGTATTGTGTTTCTTCACCTTTTATTATAATAATAATTAATAATACATATTATGTAGAATGCGTTAGCTATGAGGAATCTTAGACCAAACTATTGATCGATTCCCACAGTTATTAAGTTAAATAAAGGTTAAATAAAATGTAAAAAATATATCTGATTGAAACATCATAAATAACTTTCAGTTGATCTCACTCAAGTGAATGTGTTGATTTATTTAATGTCCTCTAAAATTACAGAGCAAGCAGCAGCTGTGTTTACGGATGTTCAGTTCGTGCCCTGCTCTTATTGAAGCACGGTGTAGAAACAGTGTCATGCTACATAGAACATTAACATCTGTTTCTCTCCTTTGATCTACAACAAGAAAAAGCTATTGTGACTCTCCAATGGATTAGTTAATGAAGATGGTTTTAGACACATCCACCTTTGCACAGGAGCTGAACAAAAATAAGTGTCACCATAGAACAAAGTCATGTCTACCCACTGTTTGCAATCCTTATGCTAAGTGATATTTTAATAAAGCTTTTGACCTGTACAGATGTCGGCTCTTAATTTGATCCCCATTTTTTTGCTGAGAATTTTCCTGCACATCATAACCTTGTAGTTATATTGACGTGTTGCCTTGGCAATCCCTTGTGTGGTGTTTCAGGAGTTCAAAGGTGAGGCGTATCAGCTGCAGATGGAGATGGAGCGACTGAACCACCAGGCGGGCCTGCTGCTGAAGAAGGTGACGGAGGAGTACGACCGTTGTGCCATCCAGGAGCCCATGACCGAGCTCAAAATGCTCTGGGACAACCTGGATGAAAAGATCATCAACAGACAGGTAGGTCAGACTGGGGCTGGAGCAAGGCACTACTTTTGAATGTTTCTGGGCTAAGGGCTGGAGGTATACCAGAGGGGGGGAATTAACAGAACCATACAAGCTTAATTCAATGCTGTTTCTTTTTTGTTGTTAAATAGATTGCCTTTCTGAACTGTCTCTTTCTATATATAGACCACATATAATTAGAACCTTGTGACAAGAATACAGTGTATATTACATGAATAGTGAACTGCGTTGTGTTTTCTCTAATTGATAAAGTGCCTTTCCCCTCTCATTCCCGTAAAAATAGATTCATTACGCTCACATGGCGAGTGTTTTCACCAAGTGACTTTGACCTGACTCTGACGTGTTTGTACTGATTCTGTGTAGCACAAACTGGAAGGAGCTCTATTGGCTCTGGGGCAGTTCCAGCATGCGCTGGACGAGCTTCTGGCCTGGATGAGCAACACTGAAGAGCTGCTCAACGAACAGAGGAAGGCTGTAGGAGACCCCAAGGCCATTGAGATCAAGCTCGCCAAGCACCACGTAAGACCCATTTCTTCTTGTTGTTCTTATAAAGTGTTATTTCAGCCGAGACACGTCTTTTTTCCTGCAACAAACTTCAATCTGCGGAGAAGAGCAGCTTGGTATAACCTTTTCATGACCTCTGACCCCAACAACCTTTTGGCTTAGCCACAACAACAACAAACATCAAAGTTCCACTCTACCCGGACTGCATATACA
Organism: Oncorhynchus tshawytscha; assembly: GCF_018296145.1. Lineage (NCBI taxonomy): Eukaryota > Metazoa > Chordata > Actinopteri > Salmoniformes > Salmonidae > Oncorhynchus > Oncorhynchus tshawytscha. The sequence continues at coordinate 34,174,954 of NC_056453.1, forward strand.
ACATTGTACAACATGTATTATAAGCACATACACATCTGCAGTCTTTCAAATGCATTTGACCTATTTCACTCCCGTCTCTAAAAGCCCCTATAATTTAAAATCCATCTGACACCTTAATGGCGTTTTGTTTTTTGCCCTGGCACTACACAGTTGATTCAAATAATCAACTCATCGTCAAAACATGCACCCAGGGGGGAGGGTGCGCCAGGACCGAGTTTGGGAAACAACTGCTTTAAGCCATCATCCACAGACAGTGATACATGGACCAGTCTGGTCGAGGACCACCATGCAGGGATTTAAACCACCACACAGCAGATTAATCTAGTCTTCTCCTTGCCATGTCTAAATGTATGTTCCATAAGCGTTTAGTAGATTATACCAGATTTTATCCATTAGAATAAATAGACACTCAAATATATTTAGTGTGGAGTATAGACCCTATCACTCTTCTTGGAAAAGTGTTTGTCCAGTTTAGTGCTATCTGATCTTGTTTATTTAGTTGATCCCATCAGCCTAGTGTTTAACCATCCCTGTACTGTGGTGTTTCCAGGTCCTCCAGAATGATGTATTGGCCCATAAGACGACGGTGGAGGCGGTCAACAAGGCCGGTACTGACCTGGTGGAGTCCACCTCTGGGGAGGAAGCCGCCGGCCTGCAGAACAAACTGGAGAACCTCACCCAGCGCTGGAAGAACATCCTGGAGAAGACAGAGCAGAGGAGGCAGCAACTGGACAGTGCTCTGCTTCAGGTTTGTGTCTAGCTATACCTCCCTTACTCTCCGCCGTATGGAATCTGGTACCATGATGACTCGTATCTGAAATTGAAGCTATGATTGATATTCTTCCCTCCTGGAGTGTAAGAATGTTGTTTTTCAAAATTCATAAAGAACGTTTTAGAAGAGTGGGAGGATAAGTTACGGAGAAATAATGTAAACCTTCACCCCCCACCTCCTGCCTCCCCCATTCCTAACTACTGGTGTTCCTGTTCATACCTTTGACATTTAGGGGAATGCTTTGATGTAGTGTATGAAAGGAGTGATGGATGGAATGTCAATGACTAGTGGATATGTATTTTTATTTGAAGAATTTTAAAAGGGTTGTTATTAAGTATTTTTCTACTGTTAGTATTTGAACGGTTTTATGGCAAGGAATCAGGAATGTTTTAAGAATATGAAATGAACTTTCGGAAATGTACGCCCTATGAAAAAATTGCATTGCAGTCTTGATTTTTTGAGTGGGTTGCCAAAGGGTTGCCAAAAATGAAATCAATATATTTTCCAAGAATGTTTTACTTTGGTACCCAGTAAACCTACAAAGCTCTGTCAAAAGCATTTTACGGACAAAAGCTGATTTCCAATACAATGCATATGTAAAACATGCGCGTAGACAACATTGTAACATTGAGCATAGACAGTGTTATCTGATTCATATGGGGAATAAACTGAACAAAACAATTAGAAGCATAAAGCCATGCTTGTTTCAGGAAATTAAACATAAAATATGTTTATTGAATAGACTGTTCACAGACACCATCATTCGTTCTGTCAAATAACCTCAGACCAAAAAATGTATGGCCATTAATGTGTCTGAGGAATTCCTAACTTCTCAAAACATTCCCCTTTCCCACCCTTGAATTCCACAATACGTCTATAAGGTGTGTTGTTCTGACTCCGGTTGTATTGTGTTGCAGGCCCAAGGTTTCCATGGCGAGATGGAAGACATGCAGCAGTGGCTGAAAGACACAGAGCGTCAGCTGTTAGCATCAAAGGCTGTGGGAGGCTTACCAGACACGGCCCGCGAGCAGCTTAATGCCCATCTGGTATGTATTTAACCATATGAAATGCCTCATACAGATCTCAGGCCTTGTCTGCTGTTTCGTTCTGAAGTGTGAACTGTGAATACTAAATTAAGTTGCTAAAAGAACAATAATGTGGCCTACTAAAATAATCATTAAAGGAGTGATTAAAGACCCAAAGTGTTACTAAGTCATTAAACACTGACTGTAATCAGATAATGTTCCACTGTTTTGTAATTGTTTGATAGGATAACCCAGACACTGTCACGGTGAATGCTTCTCTATGGGGCTTCCATTTAGCAGGACATCATTGCAGCCAAAACAGAGATTGTTTCCAAATGATAAGATTATCAGACTCAGCACTTACTTGAGATTTGAAGGTTTTAATTTACGTGTGGAAAAGCTTGCCTATTGTTTCTCCTCACTGCTCTCGTTCTTTCACCATGTTTGGACTTCATTTTGATTTTATGTGCTCACAAAACAAACTGATAAAGAGGCAGTAAAAAAATATACTGGACTTATTGTCAAATTCCTTGAATTTCCAAAATGACATGTAAAACAGTAGTTTCAGTGCCATAATTGGATATTAACATTATAACTGCAGCCATCTTTTCTAAGCCCCTCATGTTTTTTGTCTTCTGCAGGAGTTATGTTCCACAATGGAGGCCAAGGAGGAGCTGTACCAGCAGCTGATGAACAAAGGTCAGCAGCTGCTCACCATGACCCCCTCCGGCCAGGACAGCAACACAGAGCAGGACCTCCGTAACCTACAGGACAAATGGGAGTCTGTGCAGGCCAAGGTGGCTGAGAGAAAGGTAGGGAATGTAAAGTGACATGGAGTAGCATTGTTGGGCTACGGTGGGATGAATCAGTGTTTCTCTTCCAGAATGGGCCCCCATTCCTAGCTCTGCCCCCAGTGACTGCATAAAATAATTCAGCTTCAATTGGATTACATTGGAAATGTTGATTTGACAGGACCTGGATGTTTGGGATGATTTGGGGTTCATTGTGCTCCGCCTGAAAAATGATCTAGAGAAAACCTGTCTAGAATGGATCACACCCAACAAAGTGGTCTGAACTTGTCTGATGATTCATAATGTTGAGGTTTATTATATCCCCAGTGGGACGTTACTGCTCAGCGCTGGTTCATCCCCTCCCACCCCCTGTACTGTACATTATACGTTTCTAATCCACAAGTTATGAATGGTGAACAGCAGAGAGGGTTGGTAAGCACGTAAGCATGTAAGATGTGGTCACAGGTCTCTCTCTACTGGTTATTGCCTGAGTCATCAGTCATCAGTCATCATGGAACAAAGTCCTCTTGTCTTCAGAGACACTCTAACCAACAGCTGATATGTTGAAATAGATGTAAAGGAAATGCTGGGGTTGGATGTAGTTTTGTTCCTAACTCAGTCAAGGCCCTTAATCAACTATGGTGTACTGTGCTGTATGTCATGAATACTGCACAACTTGACTCACAGGTTCCTCTGCATTTTGCTAGCTTGCCCAGATAGCACCGTTCATTCACAACTAAAGCTAAAGTAGCCTACATGGAGAGGGACGACACTGTATACCAGAGACTGTAATGTTATTACCCCATTGTTTATTGTGATGAGGATACAGCATTGGCTACTCACTTTAGCTTGCCTGACTGTAAGCAAAAAGGATCCCTGCTCTTGGACTAACAATCAAAAGGCTAATTGATGCTATTTTTATAACTGTAGAGGATGCATCGTTTTGATAGCTCATCCTCTTCACTTCACCCTTGAAGTGTTCCAGAGATGCTGACTTCCTCTGTCTAAACAGAGGTCATGTTTGGATCAATTACAGTCATTACCTAATGTTGTGGCAACCAAACAGCCTGCATGTTTGTTTGGTGCATGTGTATGTGTGCGTGGGTAAGCATGTATGTGTGTGTGTGTTTGTAGGTCTATCCGTTTGTGGGTGTGCACGTGTGTGAATATTTGTGTCAGTAGGAAGAGTTCAATGTTTCTCAAGTGTCTCTGTTGTCTCTGTGCTTCAGGTGAAACTGGAAGAGGCTTTGGCTCTGGCCACAGAGTTCCATAACTCTCTGCAGGACTTCATCAGCTGGTTGACCCAAGCTGAACAGACTCTCACTATGTCCTCTCCCGCCTCCGTCATCCTGGAAACCATCCTGTTTCAGATAGATGAGCACAAGGTATGTGTCGGTGGGAAGACAGTTAACATGACACATACATTTACATTTTTGATAGGTTTCTGATGATTCGTCATTTCAGTATTAGTCAACTGTCTAATAATGAACCTAAACGGCCTCCTATCCTGACTTACTTAGTATTAATGATGTCAGAAGCAAGAACAATTGATGGGCTTAGGTTCTATAGCCGAGACAGCTTGCTGTGCAAGCAAGCCAACCACGGCTCAACAATGCATTTGACTCTCATCCAGAACTCTGCTTATTAGTCAAGTGAACATTCTGCTTGCCATTGGACATTCTAAACTAGTGCCTTAAACTGTACCCCAAAAATACCAACTCCACTGTGTAACACTATTGTAATATCTATCATGATTCTCTGATGTGTGTGTTGGCAGGTGTTTGTGACAGAGGTCAACTCCCACAGGCAGCAGATCATTGAGCTGGATAAGACAGGGACACACCTGAAGTACTTCAGCCAGAAGCAGGACGTGGTGCTGATCAAGAACCTGCTGATAAGTGTACAGGGCCGCTGGGAGAAGGTGGTGCAGAGGTCTGTGGAGAGGGGCCGTCTGCTGGACGACACCAGGAAGAGGGCCAAACAGGTACGACACACTGGGAACAGTTGGTACAGGATCACACAGTACATGACCTAAACTGGTGTGCTAGGAGTCAGCGGTCTAGCCACATTGAAGTATGATAGGAAATTGATGTAGGTTGAAAAAAGTAGGAGAGAGAGAGATTCATAGTTGAAGGAGAAAAAGAGAGAGGGTGAGAAAGAGGGAGTTACACAGGTGGACTGTAGTAGGTGTCACCATCCTTCCACGTAATTGGGCAATAGGCATCAATAGAAAAACAGAGAAGTGAGGTCACTAACGAAGTGTGAGGTCAAATACAGTACAGTACATTAAGGCTTTGCAGACAAAAGTTGCCTGGACAATGTGTTACAACTACTCTATGCTAGTTATTATCGTTGGAAAGCTGTGGTTAGGTATTACAGTGAGGTTTGTCTTACATGTTGATTCCAAAGGCCTCAGAGCCCTTTCATTAGTACGCACCCTTCACTTTTCTTGGCGCTGAACTGAGAATGTAGAAGAATAATTCAAAGGAAATCATACATCACGGTGTGTGGTTTACTCAAACCTAATTTCCTACATCTCTCCCCCTAGTTCCACGAAACCTGGAACAAGCTGACAGAATGGTTGGATGATTCGGAGAAGGCTTTGGACTCTGAGCTGGAAATCGCCAACGATCCTGACAAGATCAAGACGCAGCTGGCCCAGCACAAGGTGACCGAACTAACTGAACCTCGTCGAATCCTTTTCTCATCCTTGGAGGAGAACAAGACGAAGGGTGACAATGAAAGAGTTGGCGAGACCCCTCCTATAGTGAGGCGTTTATGAAGGAGATCGTTTAGCAAAGCAAAAGATCTCCAGCAGGACTGTAGTCATTTATCAAAGCTGTTCTTTAAAACCACAGCTTTTTGGGGGGCTTTTTCTAGTGAGACTTCAGTTTGGGATTTATACATTATAGTATACAGTACACATTAGTGCCTTTAGTGTCAGAGACTAAGCTATCCAGTTGTTGTCCTTGCACTGTTGTGTGTGAGGATTGTTTGCTAATCCTATAATAATCCCTGGATGTACGGAATGTATTAGGGATGCCCTGATTTCAGAAACTTTTAATCCGTGTGGATGAAAGATGCTGGAATTTTGACCCCTTTTTTTCAGCCACTACATGTCCTTTATTAACAACTAGGTCACAAATTAGAATCCATGACAGAACGTAGACGGTACACTCTTAGAAAGAAGTGTTCCAAAAGGTTTCCTCAGCTGTCCCCATACGAGAACCCTTTTTGGTTCCAGGTAGAAGCCTATTTGGTTCCAGGTAGAACTCTTTTGGGTTCCACCTGGAAACAAAAGAGTTCTACCTGGAACCAAATAGGGTTCTCGTATGGGGACAGCCGAAGAAATCCTTTTAGCTTCTAGACAGGACCTTTTTGAAGGAATCTACAGATAAATCATACGTAGAGCCTCTGGATTTACTCAGCTGTAGTTTCTCAGTTGTGCTGTTGACGATTTGTCAATTACATAACAAGACAGAAAGTGAGACCATGGTCAAATTGCTTAGGCTACTATTCAATTATGGACATTTCACTGTTGGCTGTTCAGCTGTCTAGTCTAAAATCAACTTGTTTCTCTTTGCCAGACACACCGTATAAACCTTGAACGGCCTGAAGACGAGGCTAAAAACCAGCCACAGACTGACTTGGACAGCTTGAACTAGCTTAAATAATGACCATGTCTCTCCAACTTGGGTTCATGCAGGAGTTCCAGAAGGTGCTGGGGAGCAAGCACTCAGTGTATGACACCACCAGTCGTACCGGACGTGCCCTGAAGGATAAGACGTCACTGCAGGACGACAACCAGAAGCTGGACGACATGCTGAGTGAACTGAGGGACAAGTGGGACACTGTCTGTGGCAAGTCAGTCGAGAGGTAAGGGGACATGACCGGCACATTGCTGTGTAATGGACACACAATATGCATATTAATTATATATTTTACTGTCATCTAATCGTGATGATGATGGATACTGAAACTGTCGGCTTCGTGAATACTTTTGATTGACTCTGATTAAACTATAATTCTTCTCAATGCAGAATGCAACTGTAGCGTTTCTGCTGTCAAAGTGTGATGATATTACATAAATAATAGAAAACAGTGATAGTTTCGTGATATTTTCTGCTGTCAGTGGTCATTATGTATTTTCACTAATAACTATCTTTCAGGCAGAACAAACTGGAAGAGGCGTTGCTGTTCTCTGGTCAGTTTACTGATGCCCTGCAGGCTCTGATTGACTGGCTGTACAGAGTGGAGCCTCAGCTGGCCGAGGACCAGCCAGTACATGGAGATATAGACCTTGTGCTCAATCTCATCGACAGTCACAAGGTAAATACAGGAAACATTTGTACAATAGATCTTCATTGTCCAGCCGCAGAGCAGTACCCTTGGAGCAGTTTGGTGGGGTTAAGTGCTTTGTTCAATGGCAGTAGGTGCCACTTGCAGAATATATCTATTCAAACTCTGGGCCTAAGCACATTCATCTAACTTGATTCTAAAGCTGAAACATGTCCTATTTGTGCACCCTGTGATACTGTACTGCCTGTGGTTTTGCTGTTCTCATTGTTCAGCGTATTTTATTTTCTCATTCCTTCCGGTAATTAATACCCCCCATAGCCGTTTGTCGGAAATAGAAATTGTGTTATGTGGAAAAACGCTGTTTGAATTAGCAGAGAAGCAAGATTGCTGAGGTATAGTGAAATAAAGAGTGCCTGGCAGGATATCTGAGTCACTACACTGAGGTAGATCAACAGTCAGACCTTCAGTTCAGTCACCCTCCATATGGCCTTCAAAGGCATCCAGATGACTTCATGAGGGTGCAGAAGTCAACTGCTCCAATTGGAAGTGTTTTTGGCACAATGTTAGTGTGTAGCTGGATCGGTTTCAACCCTGTTGAACTGTATTATTCCAGGCTGCATCACATCCGGCCGTGATTGTGAGTCCCAAAGGGCGGCGCACAATTGGCCCAGCATCGTCGGGCCAAAAGAATTTGTTCTTAACTGAAGTGCCTAGTTAAATAAAGGTTCAATTAAAAAAATTAACAACAAAAAAATTGTATCCCTATTTTTCATAATCAGTGTTGATTTAGCCTAATTTGTTTTGGACCACAGCTTATCTCTGAGGGTCATGGGGCTAGATGACTGTTTATAACCTGGTCTAATTTATCATGGCTACTAGGGATATTATAGTAGAAGACATAAGCTGACGCACACCCAAAAATGTTTCGTAGAGGTGCTGACTAACAGAGAATAAACTATAAAAAGCAAGAAAGAAAGTCACACACTGTAATTATGCTTCCAAACATTTAATTGGTCAATCTGCAAGTGCCGAAACATTGGTTGCTAGACCCATTAACTGTTTGGGAGCATAATTAGTGTGTGTCTGTCTTTATTTCTGTACGAGGGATATCATAGCAATAATGACTTGCGATGTGGGACTCTGCAAAGAGCAGCATATGGATAGATGGAGTTTGAGGTTATTGGGTGTGGGGGTGGGTGTGTTGATGTGTCTGTGTCTGTGTGTCTGTTTACATGTGTCTCTGCATCTGTGTGTAGTCTTGTATATGTATGTCTGTGTGTGTATAGTGTAGTATATGTCTGGTGTAGTGTAGTGTAGTATATGTCTGGTGTAGTGTAGTGTATTATATGTCTGATGTGGTGTAGTATAGTATAAGGCTGGTGTAGTGTAGTATAGTATAAGGCTGGTGTAGTGTAGTATAGTATATGTCTGGTGTAGTGTAGTGTAGTATATGTCTGGTGTAGTGTAATGTGGTATATGTCTGGTGTAGTGTAGTATTTGTCTGATGTAGTGTAGTATAGTATAAGGCTGGTGTAGTGCAGTATAGTATCTGTCTGGTGTAGTGTAGTATATGTATTGTGTAGTATAGTGTAGTGTAGTATATGTCTGGTGTAGTGTATGTCTGGTGTAGTGTATGTCTGGTGTAGTGTATGTCTGGTGTAATGTATGTCTGGTGTAGTATATGCCTGGTGTAGTGTATGTCTGGTGTAGTGTATGTCTGGTGTAGTGTATGTCTGGTGTAGTGTATGTCTGGTGTAGTGTATGTCTGGTGTAGTGTATGTCTGGTGTAGTGTATGTCTGGTGTAGTGTAGTGTATGCCTGGTGTAGTGTATGCCTGGTGTAGTGTATGTCTGGTGTAGTGTATGTCTGGTGTAGTGTATGCCTGGTGTAGTGTATGTCTGGTGTAGTGTAGTGTATGCCTGGTGTAGTGTATGCCTGGTGTAGTGTATGTCTGGTGTAGTGTATGTCTGGTGTAGTGTATGCCTGGTGTAGTGTATGTCTGGTGTAGTGTATGTCTGGTGTAGTGTAGTATATGCCTGGTGTAGTGTATGTCTGGTGTAGTGTATGTCTGGTGTAGTATATGCCTGGTGTAGTGTATGTCTGGTGTAGTGTATGTCTGGTGTAGTGTATGTCTGGTGTAGTGTATGTCTGGTGTAGTGTAGTATATGCCTGGTGTAGTGTATGTCTGGTGTAGTGTATGTCTGGTGTAGTGTATGTCTGGTGTAGTATATGCCTGGTGTAGTGTATGTCTGGTGTAGTGTATGTCTTGTGTAGTGGTATGTACGTCTGGTGTAGTCTAGTGTAGTATATGTCTGGTGTAGTGTATGTCTGGTGTAGTGTAGTATATGTCTGGTGTAGTGTATGTCTGGTGTAGTGTGGTATATGTCTGGTCTAGTGTAGTATATGTCTGGTATAGTGTAGTATACCGTATGTCTGGTTTAGTGTAGTGTATGGCTGGTGTGGTGTATTTTTTGTGTAGTGTAGTATATGTCTGGTGTAGTGTCGTGTAGTATATGTCTGGTGTAGTGTCGTGTAGTATATGTCTGCTGTAGTGTTGTGTAGTATACGTCTGGTGTAGTTTTGTATATGTTTGGTGTAGTGTTGTTTATGTCTGTGTGTAATGTCTCACTAGTTCTCTCTTTGCTGTGTCTTCCAGGTGTTCCAGAAGGAGTTGGGTAAGCGGACGGGGAGCGTTGCGGCCCTGAAGCGTTCGGCTAAGGACCTGATTGAGAGCAGCCATGAAGACTCCTCCTGGGTCAAAGCTCAGATGCAGGAGCTGAGCGCTCGCTGGGAGACAGTTTGCGCTCGCTCAGTATCTAAACAGACCCGGCTTGAACAGGCACTGTGTCAGGTAGGACTCTTACTATGCCAAACCTCTCTTCATCACTCATTCAAAATGGTGGTGTTCCAAGACATATTTTTATGCAGTTTCACAGATGATCAGATCTCACAAAGCCCGAAAATCTGTTAAAACGTCTCAGAAACATCATTCATATGATCATAGCAATCGTTTGAGGAGTGTAGTGTGTCTGCAAAAAAGACGATGCCGCCTTTAGGACCTGGCTGAATGCTTAGAGGAATGCTTTGGGGGACTTGTGTGTTTATGAACCTCTCTTGCCCCTTGCTGCAGGCTGAGGAGTTCCACTCTACAGTCCATATGCTGCTGGAGTGGCTGGCTGAGGCCGAGCAGAGCCTGCGTTTCCATGGCACCCTGCCCGACGACGAGGAGGCCCTAGGGGCTCTTATCGAGCAGCACAAGGCAAGTGACCTTTAGCCTGGAACATTGTCATCCTATAGAACAACACAGTCTTTCCCCTGCAGATTATTTTCCAGGCAGGGCACAAAGGTCTCTAAAGCAAAATCCATAATGTAGAATAAGTTCAATAGTTAAAATTACACCAAATGTGAAATGCAATATCTGGTCATAGGTGAAGTTGTTTTGGGCTGTTTAAAGGTTTGTATATACTGTAAGGGTGGGGCTTGCATGGAACCATTTTAATTGTAAAGCAAACTAGTACCTAGCTCAACCATATGGCAGTTAAGGCTGCTATTTGCAGAGACTGTGGGTATGTTTCATCATTCTTTTCTGATGAGGCTTTCTCATAATGTATTGTTGATGTTTAAAACACACTTCACTTTGACTGTCTCCACACGTCTGTCAAGCTTGCCAGTAAAAGTATAAATGCCATAAATGGATTTTAGATCGTGGTTTGCTAGTCCGTGCCAACTACTTCACAATATTGAGTTTTTCTCAAGCATGATCTCACTGGATCTAAAATAGTCTCCCCTGACTTCACATAGCATGACTTTCTTCATCTCCACTTGATCAGGTATTGACAGAGGAATAGAGAAATTACTTGTTGGCTGCTACGTTTTGCCGCAAACATTGCCGATTGCTAATGGAAACCAACGGTTCTCTTTCAGGAGTTCATGAAGAAACAGGAGGAGAAGAGAGTGGGCCTGAACAAAGCCACCAGTATGGGGGAGGCTATCTTGACCATCTGCCACCCAGACTCTATCACCACCATCAAACACTGGAACACCATCATTAAAGCCCGGTTCGAGGAGGTCAGTGAACACTTACATGCCAGTCTGCTGTGCGTCATACTGGAGGGTGACAGATCATAGGCCTATATCATGGCAAAGCAGTCTGCCAACTCCTTACATATCACTTGCATAACCTCAATGCTTGGCAGAATGTTTCATCACGTTTCTCAATCATACCGATACATTACTTTGTCACTTGGCTGTAACTAACCATAGACAAAGTGTAATGTAGCCATGAATGTAAATCTTGTTGTTGGGGGGTCAAAATAATACACTCTTAGAAAAAAGGGTTCCAAAAGGGTCCTTTGCGGAGGGATTGGGTTCTACTAAGAACCATTTTCACCAGAATAACCATTTTTGAAAGAAATGGTTCTTAGATGATTGTTTGGAAGGCAAGAAGGATTCTTTGGAAGGTAGGAAGTGTTCTACATAGTACCCTTCTGAGTCTGAATAAGCTTTTTTATTGCATATTTTTCTCTTTCTTTTACATTGTGTCTGAGCATTAATGGTTACCTCAGTGTTTAAACTTTAACATCAGGAATTTGAGTAATCTGATCAATTTAAAAAGATACGTTTGAGAATGTTTTAAACTGCATATGGGTATATTTATGTATGTACTGTATCGGACTGGGTTAAATGCGGAAGACACATTTCGGTTGAATGCATTCAGTTTCGCAACTGACTAGATATCCCCTTTCCCTTCCCTATCTGGTATTTCCTAGTGTTGATTTTTCATTTTCACTCTGTTTGGAGTAAAACACTAAAAACCACGCCCGTCATTATCATATTTCCCAGCATGCTCTATTGCAGGATTATTTTCAGAATTGTTTGTTTCAATGTCTGTGTTTTTGCATATATACATTTATTGGTTGATTAATCTTGTGTTACACACAAAAAAACATACATTTGTATAAACTAATCCAATCTGTTAGTAGCTATACTTATTGCACCCATTACTGAGATTGTTGTCCTAGTTTAGATAATTTAGTTAGTTCCATTAATCAATATTCCCTATCCTGGCAGTCATTCTGAATATCCTCATTCTGGCAATAGGAATTTTGCATCACTTTGCAAGCCAGGTAGAATCCTTCATAGAGGGTTATAGGAAGAACCTTTAGCAGATTACAGGGTTCTTGATAGAACCCTTCATAGAGGGTTCTAGGCAGTACCCTTCATAGAGTGTACTATGTAGAACCATTTTACAGGGGGTTCTGTTAAGAACCCTACACAGGGGGTGCTAGGTAGAACCCTCTGCAAAGGGCACCAAAAAGGGTTCCCATATGTGGACAAACCAAAGAACGCTACATGGTTCTACTTAGCACTAGGTTGTTCCAATGTCTCAGTGGGTTTGAGCATGGTGCTGGCAACACTGGAGTTGTGGTCTTGAATCAGCATGGACCACATATTACTGAACATGTATCACTTTCAACTGTGAATCGCTTTGGATAAAAGCATCTGCTAAATGACCAGATGTAGGCCTATTAAATATATTATTCATGTTTCGCCATGTTAGGTCCAGGCATGGGCGCGACAGCACCAGCAACGCCTGGCCATGGCCCTCAGTGATCTGCTGGCCACGAAGGACCTGCTGGAGGGTCTTTTGGGCTGGCTGCAGTGGGCTGAGACCACACTCAATGACAAGGACAAGGAGGTCATCCCTCAAGAGATAGACGAGGTCAAATCCCTCATCGCTGAACACCAGGTAGCGTATGACCAAGAGCTTGACAGTGTCATCCTTCTTTATTAAAGGATGTTAAGGGTTTGGTGTATTACTTGGTGCTTGGTTGACCAAACATTCTCCACTGCATGCAATACCAATGCTGTTCACTACATGGCTAGTAGTACTAGAAATGTTAATACAAGATGCTATTGTAGGTAGAGTAGCTCACTCTGTCTAATAACATGAGTTACTGTATGTGTACTCTGCAAGCAGTACATTACCTTTGATGTGAGTACAGTATACAGTACACACTGAAAAATATGTTTTTTCTGGGTGGCAATGCAGACATTCATGGAGGAAATGACCCGGAAGCAACCGGATGTTGACAAGGTCACGAAGACACACAAGAGAAAGGCTGTGGTCGGGAGCGAGCCTGCCAGCCAGTCCCATATCCCTGTCCTGGAGAAAGGAAGAGGTGGAAGTATGTACCCCTACCAGGACCCCCTTAAAGGCCCTGAACTCAGCCATCTGGCCCAGCTCTGAGGCTCTGCCTTCACCCTGACACATCATCCTCATACATTACCTCCTATTCTCTCTGTGTGTTATGTCCCCCAAATTATATCATTCCTCTGTTATTTTTGGTATGGAACCAAAGTTATACAATGGAATAGCGGTATCACTAAACAGGTTGTTTTTCACCTACAGGAAAGCGTTCTCCCACACAAGCCATGTACCCATCTTCACAGCCTCCCATAGAGACCAAGAACCCCAGGGTCAACCTATTGGTCAGCAAGTGGCAGCAGGTGTGGCTACTGGCCCTGGACAGGAGGAGGAAACTCAATGATGCCATGGACAGACTTGAGGAGGTAGATCATTTAAACCTCTGTTAGCTTATGAAAAATGTCCTTTAATGTTTCAATATTCTATTCATGTCATGTATAAAGTGTTATGTATTTTCAAAGAGTGTTTTGCAATTATTAGTAATGTAAATTCTGCATTTCTTCAGTTTTATCTGTGAGCAAGAATAAATAAACTCAAAAACAATCATGTTAATTACTTTATTTGCTTCATGGAGACATTCAGGAATGACATTTTAGAGATGTTGAAAATAATATGGCAGGCCATCACCAAAGTATTACGCCAATAAGCTAGCTAGCTTGTTAATGTCCGTACCATCACTATGCTCAATACAATGTATATCATGGTGTATAATGTATAGTGCTTGATTTTCTTTCAGCTGAAGGAATTTGCCAACTTCGACTTTGATGTGTGGCGAAAGCGCTACATGCGATGGATGAACCATAAGAAGTCGCGTGTCATGGACTTCTTCAGACGCATTGACAAGGACCAGGATGGAAAGGTCACCAGACAGGAATTCATAGAAGGCATCCTCTCCTCCAGTAAGTCACAGTTCTGTTAAGACCTATAACCTCTTCACATTACCAGGATAGTAGGATCAGTAGTGTATAGAGTCAGTTACAGGTGTAGGATCTTAATTTGACCAGTTTCTCACAGCAGGAAAAGAATCCTGCAGCATCAGGAAATTTGAATTATTGTGTTGATTATAATTAATGCAAAGAACAGAAATAGAACAGCACTCCGGTAAATAAACTTAAATTGACATATTACGAACTTTAGGGGTATGAGCCCTTCTTCAGCGAGCAAGGCAATGGCAATCAATGTCAGAACATAAAGACCTCACAGGTGGGCATCATTATAAATTCCCAGTCAGTATTGGCCCAATCAAGAGATCCCAGAAGAGGGAGCTGTGGGGGAAACATGAAAATCAAATAAAGATAGACACACATTTCAAATACATTGTGATGTCATTACCTAAAAGCCTTTTTTTAAACCTTGATTACACTCTGTTTGCATTTCCTGCTGTGCAGGAGTTTTCCTGTAACAACGGGGGTTAAATTAAGATCCTATATCTATATACGCTTCACATTACAGAGCCATGCCAAGCTGAGCCGTACTGGGCTGGCCTGTTTACACTTTAACCATAGATGTTGTAACTACAGTGCCTTCAGAAAGTATTCACACCCATTGACTTTTTCGAGTTTCAGTTACAGCCTGAATTAAAGATTTATACCATTTAGATTTTGTGTTGCAGGCCTACACACAATACCCCATAATGTCACAGTGGAATTGTGTTTTTAGACATTTTTACAAATAAATTAAACATTTTAAGCTGAAATGTCTTGAGTTGATAAGTTTTCAACCCCTTTGTAATGGCAAGCCTAAATAAGTTCAGGAGTAAAAATCTGCTTAACTAAGTCACATAATAAGTTGAATGGACTCATTCTGTGTGCAATAATAGTGTTTAACATGATTTTTTAATGACTACCTCATCTCTGTACCTCACACATACAATTATCTGTAACATCCCTCAGTTGAGCTGTGAATTTCAAACACAGATTCAACCACAAAGACCAGGGAGGTTTTCCAATGCCTTGCAAAGAAGGGCACCTATTGGTAGATGGGTAAAAAATAAAAAAATCTATCTCTTTGAGCATGGTGAATTTATTAATTGCCCTTTGGATGGTGTATCAATACACCCAGTCATTACAAAGATACAGGCGTCCTTCCTATCTCAGTTGCCGGAGAGGAAGGAAACCACTCAGGGATTTCACCATGAGGCCAATGATGAATTTAAAATAGTTACACAGTTACAGAATGGCTGTGATAGGAGAAAACTGAGGATAATCTACAGTACTAACTAGTGAAATATGCTAAAATTATTGTCATTGCTAGCTGGATAGCTAGCTAAAACGGTTGCCTAGCAACAGACATATTAAGAAGATTTGTAAGAAGATATTTGAGAAGTTAATAATAAAATAATTAAATCTTAAGATATTGTTGAGGAATTGCACTCAAGAATCTTCTTAAGTTTTTGCGTAAGAAGTGTTTTGTGAATCTGGGCCCAGATCAGTACACTAGTGTACTGGAGTGTCAAGTGTCCAAGAAATCAGAGAATTTTTACGGCTGTTTTTTATTTTGTGTCCCAGAATTCCCCACCAGTCGGCTGGAGATGAGTGCGGTGGCAGACATATTCGACCGGGATGGTGACGGCTATATTGACTACTATGAGTTTGTGGCTGCCCTTCACCCCAACAAAGAGGCATACAAACCCCTCACAGATGCAGACAAAATTGAAGATGAGGTACTACATGTGTTGTAACTCAGACAATATGTACAGTATTACCTGTCTTCATTGTAAAACATGTCTAAATAATGTCATTCTTTATAGGTTACACGCCAAGTGGCAAAATGCAAGTGTCCTAAACGATTCCAAGTTGAGCAAATTGGTGCCAACAAATACAGGGTAAGCGGATTTTTCTAGCACCAACACATGACCTTCACTGTTATATAATGTCCTATCCAATTTGTATTGTTTATAGTGAAACGTTTGCTCTCTGAGAAACTAATGTGAATCTTTTCATTATTCCTCCCATGCCCAGTTCTACCTTGGAAATCAGGTACATATTTTTGTTGTCTGTTATGTGGTGCTGTGCCCTCATCAACCCCTCCTATCCTTTTTGTTGGCCATGTTTCTTTTCCAATTAACATTAACATTTTGCCAAGAGTCTTCCATAATGCCATCAGAATGGAACTCAGAAGTAGCTTCAGCAGACAGCAATAATGCTTTCAGACCTTTGCAGTCACTCGATCCTGAAAAGGCCAACTTTTGTTTAGTTGTTAATTAGTCTATGATAATAACATTAACTGTGTGCGTAGTTTCACTGGCATAAGTAGTTGGGATATGGGATATAGGTCTGGCTGGCTGGTGTGGGAAAGCAGCTGGTGCCTATGAGTGGTGCAGCGGAGGACCATTGACATAGTAGTAGCCTGCTAGGAAGGACTGTGGAATGAAATAAACCCCTTTTGGGTCATGCCAAGAATGAAATGGCCACAGAGTCATAAACGCACCTTTGTAAATGTAGCCTGCGCTGGTTGATTGTGCAGGTAAACCTAGTGGCAGTAACATTCTTATTTAGATAGGTAGGAAATAAGATCGACCTTATGATCATTACTAAAGAGCATTTAAAGCAGTTAAGTGTTATAATGCTTTGAAGTAAAATTCAAGCTGATTCAATTATTTCCTCTTATTCCTTGATGCTTTTGCATTTCAAATGAGAAAGAATAGGTTTTCTAGCCCAAACACTATTCCACACAAATCTTCTTATCTCTCTATGTGCATTAATTGAACCCTTGGCCAGTTTGGGATTTATAATTATTTTAATGTGTGCTTGTCTGTTGCTTCTCTTTTATTTCCTGGAAATGAATTGTCTAAATAATGGCTGACATGTCTTTGTGTGACAGCATTCAAAGCTGGCTAAACGCCTTTCCATTGTTAGGGTTTTACCCTGCTTGTTTTTATTTATTCAGTTCTAATGTGCAAAGAAATGCATGTTGCAATACTACATAACTCATATTAAATTCATGGGCCATATGGATGTAAAACGATGATGGGTGTTGCTGAGGAGAATTACTATATAGGGGGAAACATATATACACTGTACATATATATTTTGTGTGTCTTCTGCACCAGTTTGTATTAATTTATTACTCAAAATCAACTGAAACAATTCTTTTGACAGTTTGGTCTGGTTCACTGCTTACATGACGATGAGATTATAACAAGCAGGGACAGTCAAAATCTAACACCCCACCTACACGTTGCGGTTTTGGAAAGCTGTATTCTGGTAAATGGCCATTCTTCTCGTGACTATTCTTCAGATCATTGAAATCATCACCTTTACTGTACTCAATCACACAATTCACCAGTGGCATTCAATCATTCTGGGAATCACAGTTTGATGAATTCAAGTGACAATAGGCACCTAACTGCAGGCTCATCAGTGTGTGGTCATGTCTGATTGTTACACCGTGGTTGACTAGAGAGAGACTATTAAATGCCATCCCCCATGTTGTCCCTCAGTGTCCCATTGAAGCATTGGTTCCTGCATCAATGTCAATGCATCCTCTATGACTATGGTGGTTTGTACTGTACTGATAGAAAGCGCAGCTGTCACGTTGTTGGTTTTGCAGGAGATTTTGTCTGTTTTGTCCGTTTCTTTTATTTGCTATGACGTGATAATGTTTGATGGAAAGCATGAGGCCGTGATTGTTGTGTTGTCAAATCTGCTAACCCCATGGCCATATCCAACTGGGTGACCTCACCTCATGACGCTTGGCTGTTTTTTGCACCCTCCATGTCAGGCTTGTTTGAAAGCTTTGCAAGATACATGCAAATATCCCATAGTATTCAGGAATACAAATGTGTCCCTAATAAAGGTAAGGATAAACCACAACACTATAGTGCACCCTAGTGGTGCAAGATCCTCTCTTCTGCCTAATGGTCTTTATATGATAAAGCCTGTTACAGGAATTCCCAGGTGAAAATGAGACAAAATAATGAGAAAACATTCCAATATTAGAGATGAATACAAATATTGCAACCCTTTGTAACAAATTATTCACTTACTAATGATTTACTTCAAACTTAATCATAAGGGATACATAACATTGTCATAACAATGATATTAACAACAGATGCCCTAGCCAGTCATGTCTAGATGCCAGTTGTTATATCATGATTATGACAGATGTATGTAGGCTACGATAAGCCTGTTGACAGGGGGTATGAAGTAAAGTGTTACCCATTTCACCTCAATTACAAATCAATGTATCACAATTTCACAAGTCACAAACCAATCCTACCTTGTTGACACTGATGAATGCAGATGAATGCACTAATACAATCCCAGAAGGTAGAACCAGTTGGATTGACCCTTTCATTTGTGTCTTTGAGAATGAAACCTTGATGTTATTGCTTTGTGTCTTAATCAATGGGCTCGGCTGACCAACAAAAATAGAAACCAGACAGAAAACATAAGACAGATGATGTCACCTCTCATCTAGTGATTAAGTGAAATCCATTTTTAGTGAAATCATATTTCATATTTATAACTAATCATTGTACTCTATAGTCAGAACATGCAATGTAATCAGGCACAAACTCCTAGAAGGAGAATCTTCCTCCTGTCACATTATGGCATCTGCTGGTTTCTGGTGTTGCACAGCTTCAAGTCTTGTCCAGTGTTGTTGATGCAGAGTAGTGCTCAGTGACTCCCGGCCTCACCTTCCTATCTGTCCTCCCTCCTCCCTCTGTAGTTCGGAGACTCCCAGCAGCTGCGTCTGGTACGGATCCTACGGAGTACTGTGATGGTGCGCGTGGGTGGAGGCTGGATGGCTCTGGATGAGTTCCTGGTAAAGAACGATCCGTGTCGAGGTAAGATACCAGGCAGAACATTGGAGGGGAACATTTTATAAAATACAACTCATTGTAATGAAGGCAGATTACTGGATTCGGTATCTCTCGTGTGTCACTTCTGTTTTAATCGTCTACTTTTAGATAACAGTGCTACTGGTGATTTACTATTTATTTCCATGGATTTTGATGTGATGTTATGAATGCTTGTTGTCCTCTGCCTGTCAGATTTCTCTATTTCTATGTTGTCCTCTGCCTGTCAGGTTTCTCTATTTCTATGTTGTCCTCTGCCTGTCAGGTTTCTCTATTTCTATGTATTTCTATGTTCCTGCTAAAAATTCCTTCCTACTGCTCCTACTCCTTCCTTTCCAGTTCATCACCACGGGAGTAAAATGTTACGCTCGGAATCAAACTCTTCAATTACTCAGTCTCCTATAGGTTGGCAACAAATCTCACACTTTCTCACCTTGCTCCATGAACCCCCTAGTGGTATGTTTCTGCATCACTGTGTGTTCGGGTGTTGGTGTGGGTGTGTGTACATTATGGGTGTGTTGTAGTGCTCCTCGTGAATGGCGTTCCCATAAAGTGACTCCACTCACACTCGCCTGTCATCCAGCAGTCTGTGGGTCTTCATGCATGCTGTAGTTATCGCTGATTCACATCATCTGCTTCTGAAGTGCTTCTTACTTACTGACCTCCAGGCCAACAGCGGCTCTCTGTCTCTCTCTTTCGCTCTCTGGTTCTCTCTTTCTTTCTCTCTCTCTCTATCTCTGGTTCTCTCTCTTCCTCTCTCTGATTCTCTCTCTCTTTCTCTCTGGTTCTCTCGCCCCTCCTCTCTCACTCTCTGGTTCTCTCTCTTTCTCTCACTCTTTGGTTCTCTCATTCTTCCTCTCTGGTTCTCTCTCTTTCTCTCGCTTTCTGGTTCTCTCTCTTTCTCTCTGGTTCTCTCTCCCTCTGTTTCTCTCTCTTTGGTTCTCTCTCCCTCTCTCTCTCTCTTTATCTCTGGTTCTCTCTCTCTTTCTCTCTGTTCTCTTTGGTTCTCTCTCTTTATCTCTCTCTGGTTCTCTCTCTCTCTCTCTCTCTCTCTCTCTCTCTCTCTCTCTCTCTCTCTCTCTCTCTCAGCATGTAGCACCCAGTGGCTCTGTGCACCTTTTCTTTTGCAATTCCGTTTTCAAGTTTGTGTTGACAATCACTGTAACAGTAATTGACTGTTTCCACCTAAGGGCCAGGGGGAGGGGGGTGTACTAATTAATTTATGGCTGATGTTCTAAGCCACTGGAATCCATCATACTTTTTTTTGTGATGACCAGAGATTCTTCTACCCTGGTAGAGATGAGTTGGGGGAAAAAGTCAGCTATTATACCTTTCTTTGGTTTTGTTTCAGGAGGTTGGGGTGACAGGGGCTGTCTTTATAGATTTGTATGTGCAGAGCCAATCCGTTAGATTAAGTTCATATGATTCTCTATTGGTTGAAGGAATCACTATACTTACTTTAATGGGCCATATGCTTTCAGTGAGTTCGCTGGTGTGGCTAAGTGATGTGAAACTGCATGTCCTTCATTTACAATCTGTTATTTGCACAATAGTCCAAACACAAATAGTGTAGAGAACAACCTGTATTCATTTCAATTGGTCTGCTTTTTCCAAAAGCAGGTACTCATCATCCATTGACTCACTCCACTGAAATGAATTAGGTTCACCTAGTCAATCAGTCATACACCAACGAACATGCATATGCCTCATGTCTTACTGTATGCTGTCATATTTTACCCCCCAGCCAAAGGAAGGACAAACATGGAGCTGCGAGAAAAGTTCATTCTCCCAGAAGGCACCACTCAGGTGATGGCCAGCTTCCGGTATAGAGGTCGTAGGTCGCGGCCGTCGTCACGAGCTGCCTCTCCCAACCGGTCAAACTCTAACCATAGCTGTCCAGCCCAGCATAATAACCCAGCCTTGACCAGCACACCCAAGGTAAGAGACGTCCACGTTCTGGATGCCTCATCTTTTGACTACATACTTCTTCTTCCACAGCAAATACATTTAATAACTTGACTGACAACAGAGCAAAATTGCATAATGACTTGTGGGTGATGACCTTAGGAAGCTAGTTGTATTTGAAACATTTCTAGAGAAATAGTGTGTGTCGGTTTGTCTGCCATTCCCCACATGCTTCCAACCATATCTACAGTATGTTTAAAATAAATCATTTTCCTTGTTTCATGTTTTTTTTTGTAGTTTGATAATTCCTTTGTTTTGTCATATCATAACTATTATTTTAGTCTACCTCTGCTCTTTTTTGTTGATTTCTCCATCTGAATCCCTGTGTTTGTGTGTTTGATTTGCCATTATTCCCTCAGACTCCCCAACACATAACCCGCAATTATGATAAGCCCTGGCTGACAAACAGCAAACCCTCCAGTCCTCTAAAATCATCAGACTCCTTTGAGAGCCAAGGTTCATCCTCCGAGGTATAGTGAATCAACAGAGTCTGGAACGCTCCAGAGCTCTGAACCTAACAACTACTACCTCTTACTATACACTTTTATAAAAAAGCGTTCCAATAGAGTTCTTCGGCTGAGTCCTTTTTGGTTCCAGGTAGAACCATTTTGGGTTCCGTGTAGAATCCTCTGTGGAAAGGGTTCTACATGGAACCCAAAACATTTCTACCTGGAACAAAAAAGGATTCTTCAAAGGGTTCTCCTATGGAGACAGCCAAATAACCCTTTTAGGTTCTAGAGCGGACCTTTAAATAGCCCTACCCCTTCCCCTTGGCCCTAACTGCACAATATGTGAAGTGCTAAATGATCTCTGCATAGGTAGAAATAGTGGAGTGGTGGAACTTCCACCATATTTGCTTAAACCTTACAGAAGTGTTAGGGACAAGGGATGGTGTAGAGAGCAAATTGTGATTGGAGAGAGCACATTTATTGTGCTGTTTATTTGTTTTTCTATTAGATTCCGATTTCAGTTGGGTTTTTAGTTAGGATGCTTTAAAGTACTGACTGGTGATTGTGGTGGAACATGAGTCATTCTCTCTGTTGACTGTAAAAAAAAAACACAGTCTATTTCCTTCTCTAACTAACTCAAACTAAGAGCTGAACTGCTGTTCTGTGTTGCATGTTCAACTGTTTATCTGTTAATCCGCTGTAACGGTTTAGGTTGTTACGGAAACATCAAACATTACATGCAACTTTTCATTCAACAAAATAACTCCTTACTTTGGAAGTTTCTGGGATTTCATCCGATTTCATCAGAATACCACGTTGCATAACATGCTAGTTAGAGGATAATTACCAATGTTAATAAGAGTCAATGTACTATAGTAGATAATCAATTTAACTACAACATACAGTATTGTCTTGTTCTATGATTTCCCATTGTGTAGATTTTAGTTTCTAAATGCCAACAAATGCTCTGTCTTTTCTAGAGCATCCCGATACAGGGAAGCAAACTGCGGCTCCCTGGATACTTGTCAGGAAAAGGTTTCCAGTCCGGAGAAGAGCAGGGAACCCTGATCAATGCTGCTGTGATGAAAGCACGGGGGCAGGCAATAGGCTTTGGTGAGGAGAGAATTATTTTGAAAAAGCAGTGACTGCTTTCTAACTGCTAAACGTCTTTGCTTTTTGGCTCTGCTGTCAGAGTTGCCAGTTACTGTAACCAGACAATAAGCGTACCGGAATCTTTTGTTCCCCAGAATCGAGAAGACCCGGCAGCCGACCTGGAAGTAAAGCAGGTAGCCGAGGCAGCAGCCGGAGAGGAAGCGATGCTTCAGACTTCGACATCTCCGATATCGCATCGGTGTGCTCCGAAACATCAGAGATGGTGGGTGACACCAGTCGGGCCACACCCCGCTCATCGTCACGTCAACACGGAGGCAAACCCTCCAAAATCCCCACTCCTCAAAGGAGGTTGACCCCCAGCAAACTGGCCAAGACCTCCAAGAGATAGTCATTGGCCTTGAGACAACTATGGGAGCCCCGTTGGCCCAAAGTGGCCCTCCTGGTTCCACAAGACATATGGAGACTGGAGACACTAGAACTGGCACAAGAGACTGGTGTATGTGTTAATTATTTAAAGTGTTGCGAAGATGTTAAATATTCTGTTGAGAGAAAAAATTGTTTAATATTAAGTGTGAATGGAATGTCAATGGCCTTGTGTATTTGTGTATTTGTCTTAATGTATTTTATTTTCTGTGAATAATGTCAAATTATTATGATCATTTTATTTTATTGACGCTAAACCTGAAGAGGTACAAAAAACTGAAAGGAGAAAAAAAACATGGAAAAGACTACATTGTCGTTCTAACACTTTTACACACTAATGAATGGTAACGCACAGCATTGTGCTCTGAGAGAGATACTGAATGTACTGTCATTTCTGTATGCTGACATGCGTGTGACAAACGGTGTATTGCGCTACTCTGTGGGACACCAATGATCTATTATCTATTTAAAGTGCAATGATGTACTGCCAAAATATGCATTTAAAGGGCAATACAATATACATGTAGCCTACCACATAGTAAACACTACAAATAATGATGTTCTGACAGAGAAGACTGTTGAAGGCAAGTTCACGCAGAAACCCCTCAATATCCAGGCTTTAAAATACTTCAACTTTCCTTAGCACCTGCAGGTAATACTGTTTTGTTTGGTCAACTTACAGCGATGTGTGCCATTTTACCTTGAAGAGGGGCCTCCCGGGGGCGCCCTGAGTAGACATTCTTTAGTGCATCATCATGTCAGTGTATGGTTCATTTAGCTGGAGTGGAAAGAATTACTGTAACCTTTTTGTAATAAATTTGCTTGCAGAAAGCTACCATGGGATACTGAGATGGCTCACACAGATGTCTGTTTCTTTAAATATTATGTTATAAATTATTATTACAGTATCATATATTATTTCTGTAGAATGACCCGATAGGATGCAGCGGAGAGACAAAGAGACAAAAGGAATCTCGCATCGTATGGAATGGTCAACTGTACCGGATATACAGTTCATTCAGAAAGTATTCAGACCCCTTCCCTTTTTCTACATTCTCTTATGTTACAGCCTTATTCTAAAATTGATTAAGTAAAAAAAAAACACAATACCTCATAATGACAAAGAGAAAAAAAAATGTTTGTGAATATCTGAGTTTCTGATAAAAATCAGAAATACTTTATTTACATTGGTATTCAGACCCTTTGCTATGAGACTACAAATTGAGCTCAGGTGCATCCTGTTTCTATTGATCACCCTTGAGATGTTTCTACAACTTGATTGGAGTCCACCTGTGGTTAATTCAATTGATTGGATATGATTTGGAAAGGCACACATCTGTCTATATAAGGTCTCACAGTTGACAGTGCATGTCGGAGCAAAAACCAAGCCATGAGGTCGAAAGAATTGACCGTAGAGCGCAGAGACAGGATTGTATTGAGGCACAGATTTGGGGAAGGGTACTGTCACGGCTGTCGTCTGGAGATAGAGAGGAGGACCAAGATGCGGCATGGTAAGTGTTTGTCATTTTAATGGAAAAAACTGAACACTACAAAACAACAAAGTGACAACCGTGACGCTAATCAAAACACTGTGCTAACAAGCAACATAACATAGACAATCACCCACAACCCACAATGACAAAACAGGCTACCTAAATATGGTTCCCAATCAGAGACAATGACTAACACCTGCCTCTGATTGAGAACCATATCAGGCCAAACACAGAAACAGACAAACTAGACATACAACATAGAATGCCCACTCAGATCACACCCTGACCAAACAAAACATATAAACATACAAAGCAAACTATGGTCAGGGCGTGACTGGTACCAAAACATTTATCCAGCATTGAAAGTCCCCAAGAAGTTTGGAACCACCAAAACTCTTCCTAATGCTGGCCGCCCGGACAAACTGAGCAATCGGGAGAAGGGCCTTGGTCAGGGAGGTGACCAAGAACCCGATGGTCACTCTGACAGAGCTCCAGAGTTCCTCTGTGGAGATGGGAGAAACTTCCAGAAAGAACTTGGGGAGTAGTACACCACCATTCAGGCCTTTATGGTAGAATGGCCAGATTGCCACACCTCAGTAAAAGGCACATGACAGCCTGCTTGGAGTTTGCCAAAAGGCACCTAAAGGACTCTCAGATGATGAGAAACAAGATTCTCTGGTCTGATGAAATCAAGATTGAAGTCTTTGGCCTGAATGCCAAGCGTCACGTCTGTAGGAAACCTGGCACCATTCCTACGGTGAAGCATGGTGGTGGCAGCATCATGCTGTAGGGATGTTTTTCAGTGGCAGGGACTGGGAGACATGTCAGGATCGAGGGAAAGATGAAAGGAGCAAAGTACAGAGAGATCCTTGATGAAAACCTGCTCCAGAGCACTCAGGACCTCAGACTGGGGCGAAGGTTCAAATTCCAACAGGACAACAACCCTAAACACATAGCCAAGTCAACGCAGGAGTGGCTGCTGTACAAGTCTCTGAATGTCCTTGAGTGGCCCAGCCAGAGCCCGAACTTAAACCCGATCAAACAATTCTGGAGAGACCTGTAAATAGCTTTGCAGTGATGCTCCACATCCAACCTGACTGAGCTTGGGAGGATCTACATAGAAGAATGGGAGAAACTCCCCAAATACATGTGTGCCAAGCTTGTAGCGTCATAGCCAAGAAGACTCAAGGCTTAAATCGCTGCCAAAGGTGCTTCATCAGCAAAGTACTGAGTAAAGGGTCCGAATACTTATGTAAATGTGATAATTCAGTTTTTTACTTTTAATAGTTTTGAAATATTTCTAAAAACCTGTTTTTGCTTTGTCATACAGGGTATATTGTGTGTAGATTGATGAGAGGAAAAAAACTATTACATCAACTTTAGAATAAGGTTATATGTAGGCTACTTTATATAGACTACTTTATGTAGGCTACTTTATGTAGTCTACTTTATATAGAATACTGTTGTCACGTTCGTCGTATGAAGGAGACCAAGGCGCAGCGTGTGGTATACGTACATTCTCTTTATTTAAAGAATGAACACCGAACAAACTAACAAAATAACAAATGAAACGTGAAGCAATACAATATAGTGCTGACAGGCAACTACACATAGACAAGATCCCACACCAGAAAGTGGGAAAAAAGCCTGCCTAAATATGATCCCCAATCAGAGACAACGATAAACAGCTGTCTCTGATTGGGAACCATATCAGAACAACATAGAATTACAAAAACCCCTAGACCTACAAAAACCCTAGACATACAAAACCCTAGAAATACAAAAAACCCTAGAGTACCCACCCTAGTCACACCCTGACCTAACCAAAATATATAGAAAACAGAGATACAGTGGGGAGAACAAGTATTTGATTCACTGCCGATTTTGCAGGTTTTCCTACTTACAAAGCATGTAGAGGTCTGTAATGTTTTATCATAGGTACACTTCAACTGTGAGAGACGGAATCTAAAACAAAAATTTAAAAAATCACATTGTATGATTTATAAGTAATTAATTAGCATTTTATTGCATGACATAAGTATATGATACATCAGAAAAGCAGAACTTAATATTTAGTACAGAAACCTTTGTTTGCACACACTGCAGCAGGGATTTTGGCCCACTCCTCCATACAGACCTTCTCCAGATCCTTCAGGTTTCGGGGCTGTCGTTGGGCAATACGGACTTTCAACCTCCCTCCAAAGATTTTCTATTGGGTTCAGGTCTGTAAACTGGCTAGGCCACTCAAGGACCTTGAGATGCTTCTTACGGAGCCACTCCTTAGTTGCCCTGGCTGTGTGTTTCGGGTCGTTGTCAAGCTGGAAGACCCAGCCACGACCCATCTTCAATGCTCTTACTGAGGGAAGGAGGTTGTTGGCCAAGATCTTGCGATACATGGCCCCATCCTTCCTCCCCTCAATACGGTGCAGTCATCCTGTCCACTTTGCAGAAAAGCATCCCCAAAGAATGATGTTTCCACCTCCATGCTTCACGGTTGGGATGGTGTTCTAGGGGTTGGACTCATCCTTCTTCTTCCTCCAAACACGGAAAGTGTAGTTTAGACCAAAAAGCTCTATTTTTGTCTCATCAGACTACATGACCTTCTCCCATTCCTCCTCTGGATCATCCAGATGGTCATTGGCAAACTTCAGACGGGCCTGGACATGCGTTGGCTTGAGCAGGGGGACCTTGCGTGCGCTGCAGGATTTTAATACATGGCGGCGTAGTGTGTTACTAATGGTTTTCTTTGAGACTGTGGTCCCAGCTCTCTTCAGGTCATTGACCAGGTCCTGCAGTGTAGTTCTGGGCTGATCCCTCACCTTCCTCATGATCATTGTTGCCCCACGAGGTGAGATCTTGCATGGAGCCCCAGACCGAGAGTGATTGACCGTCATCCTGAACTTATTCCATTTTCTAATAATTGCGCCAACAGTTGTTGCCTTCTCACCAAGCTGCTTGCCTATTGTCCTGTAGCCCATCCCAGCCTTGTGCAGGTCTAAAATGTTATCCCTGATGTCCTTACACAGCCCTCTGGTTTTCTGTTTGATTGAGTGTGTGGACAGGTGTCTTTTATACAGGTAACGAGTTCAAACAGGTGCAGTTAATACAGGTAATGAGTGGAGAACAGGAGGGCTTCTTAAAGAAAAACTAACAGGTCTGTGAGAGCCGGAATTCTTACTGGTTGGTAGGTGATCAAATACTTATGTCATGCAATAAAATGCTAATTAATTACTTAAAAATCATACAATGTGATTTTCTGGATTTTGTTTTAGATTCCGTCTCTCACAGTTGAAGTGTACCTATGATAAAAATTACAGACCTCTACATGCTTTGTAAGTAGGAAAACCTGCAAAAACACTTCAAGACGAGTGCGGGGAAGAGGCACGGGACGTACTGGACTGTGGAGGCGCACTGGAGGTCTGTTGTGTGGTGCCAACACTGGTGGTACCAGGCTGGTGACACGCACCTCAGGGCGAGTGCGGAGAGGAGGCACAGGACGTACTGGACTGTGGAGGGTATTTTATGTAGACTACATTATATAGACTACATTATATTGGCTACTTTATATAGACTACTTTATATAGGAGACTTTATATAGGATACTTTATATAGACTACTTTATATAGACTACTTTAGATAGAGTACTTTATATAGAGTACATTGTAGGCTACTTTAGATAGATGACTTTATATAGACTACTTTATATAGACTACTTTATATAGACTACTTTATATAGACTACTTTATAGGATACTTTATATAGACTACTTTATATAGACTACTTTATATAGACTACTTTATATAGACTACTTTATATAGACTACATTGTAGGCTACTTTAGATAGATGACTTTATATAGACTACATTATATAGACTACTTTATATAGACTACATTATATAGACTACTTTATATAGGAGACTTTATATAGGATACTTTATATAGACTACTTTATATAGACTACTTTAGATAGAGTACTTTATATAGAGTACATTGTAGGCTACTTTAGATAGATGACTTTATATAGACTACATTATATAGACTACTTTAGATAGAGTACTTTATATAGACTACTTTATATAGACTACTTTATATAGACTACTTTATAGGATACTTTATATAGACTACTTTATACAGACTACTTTATATAGACTACTTTATAGGATACTTTATATAGACTACTTTATATAGACTACTTTATATAGACTACTTTATATAGACTACTTCTTATAGACTACTTTATATAGACTACTTTATATAGACTACATTATATAGACTACTTTATATAGAGTACATTGTAGGCTACTTTAGATAGATGACTTTATATAGACTACATTATATAGACTACTTTAGATAGAGTACTTTATATAGACTACTTTATATAGACTACTTTATATAGACTACTTTATAGGATACTTTATATAGACTACTTTATACAGACTACTTTATATAGACTACTTTATAGGATACTTTATATAGACTACTTTATATAGACTACTTTATATAGACTACTTTAGATAGAGTACTTTATATAGAGTACATTGTAGGCTACTTTAGATAGATGACTTTATATAGACTACATTATATAGACTACTTTATATAGACTACATTATATAGACTACTTTATATAGGAGACTTTATATAGGATACTTTATATAGACTACTTTATATAGACTACTTTAGATAGAGTACTTTATATAGAGTACATTGTAGGCTACTTTAGATAGATGACTTTATATAGACTACATTATATAGACTACTTTAGATAGAGTACTTTATATAGACTACTTTATATAGACTACTTTATATAGACTACTTTATAGGATACTTTATATAGACTACTTTATACAGACTACTTTATATAGACTACTTTATAGGATACTTTATATAGACTACTTTATATAGACTACTTTATATAGACTACTTTATATAGACTACTTCTTATAGACTACTTTATATAGACTACTTTATATAGACTACATTATATAGACTACTTTATATAGACTACTTCTTATAGACTACTTTATATAGACTACTTTATATAGACTACTTTATATAGACTACTTTATACAGACTACTTTATATAGACTACATTATACAGACTACTTTATATAGACTACTTTATACAGACTACTTTATATAGACTACTTTATACAGACTACTTTATATAGACTACTTTATACAGACTACTTTATATAGACTACTTTATACAGACTACTTTATATAGACTACTTTATACAGACTACTTTATATAGACTACTTTATACAGACTACTTTATATAGACTACTTTATAGGATACTTTATATAGACTACTTTATATAGACTACATTATATAGACTACTTTATATAGACTACTTCTTATAGACTACTTTATATAGACTACTTTATATAGACTACTTTATATAGACTACTTTATATAGACTACTTTATAGGATACTTTATATAGACTACTTTATATAGACTACTTTATATAGACTACTTTATATAGACTACTTTATATAGACTACTTTATAGGATACTTTATATAGACTACTTTATACAGACTACTTTATATAGACTACTTTATAGGATACTTTATATAGACTACTTTATATAGACTACTTTATATAGACTACTTCTTATAGACTACTTTATATAGACTACTTTATATAGTCTACTTTATATAGGCCACTTGAGGTAGAGTGCTCTACAAATAGGCCAACTACATTTCATCAGTCGATAGATACAGTTTCACCAAAGAATCCTTGAATTTTGGCAAATGTGGAGACTTGAACTGTTACATTTCAACATGGTCCGTATATGCGTTTCTTACAGATCATTCAATCCCCTTTGAAATCGCTCAGATCATATCAACTTTTGTCTCTTTCAAATGTCAGGGCTGTGATAATGGTGCTAATCCCATAAATGTCAAATTAGAGACAACTTTAGCTTGGCTCAATAACTGGCCTATACAGGCCACCCATATCATCTGTGGGTCAACAGAAATGGAAACAAAGGAGCAAATAAATGGGTTGTTTCATGTGATGTAAATCTACAGACTGTGACTTTAATGCCAAGGTGTGTACCACAAAAAAAAAGTGATACAACTAAATATAATTCTGATCAGCGAAGGTCCATAAGCAGGGTGTATTGTACCAATCCAACGCTAATTTATTTTAGGTCCCAATGGCCCCAATACACCCCACATATATGCGGTTTGGGTTAATGGTATTCCCAGCATCACCATTCTCTGCGTGAGGAATGTTTGCAGAGCGCTCCTCGCGCTTGGCCTCGACATACTACACGTTTCTACCAGTGGGAATCAGGACAAAGGCTGACTGTCCTGGGAAGGTGGTCATCATTTCACATTTTATTTGACAAAATAATTATATAAAAGCGGCCTACAATAATGAAAATAATATGTGAACTGTGACAAGTTAATATGCAAACAAGAATTAGCCTATTCATTGCTAAATAATTATTACGCTGGCTTCAGAGGACATGATATGTGTAGGAAAGGATAGGCTGCATGCTCCTCACCAATTAAATTCAGTCCATTATATCCCATAGCAATAATAATGTGTAAAACAAGTGTAATCAAGGGTTTGCTTGAGCACCTGGCATGTATAAAAAGGTGGATTAAAGGTTGTCCTGAGCAATCCCCTTGTGTTGAAGTGTGTTTCAGTAGACGCGACGGGCCTATGGGAGATTTCAGATCCCCTGGGGACCGAAGGTAGAGTGGAGCACAAGGGTCAGGTCTTCCTGAGACCCACCACTGTCGGACTGAATGATCCTCCTGTTTAAGGCAAGGTTTGGCCTAGGGATGCCACTTTAAAATTGGTTACATCCTCACTGCGGGAACTGTAAAGGAACAGTCTGCAGTCCACATCGGGGCCTCTTTTTCAAGAATATGTGAGTGATTTTTACAATACTGTCTACATTCATCTACAGGTATATTTCTATTTTTAAATACTTTAATTTAAATATGGAGGATGGATGGATTGGGTGGATTTTGTTTGTGGTTGGAACTATTTCCTAGGATAACCTCAAGGATAACCTTAGCTCCATCAATAAGCCATTGATTTATTATGGACAAATATTACTGATGTTAAGAAGTGTAAAAGTGTTAAGTCTAATTTAAGAGTAGACTAAGAGAATAACCCCATCAATTCAGTACAGTAAATTCTACTGTACGGGTTTTGATTCTTATAATTAGTACTGCTTTATGGGATCAAAATGTCAAACACCCTAAATTAACTTTAGCCTACTTTTAACTAAATGAAATATCTCATTTCTGTGCAATGGTCAAGATATTATCCAGAGGTGGACAAAGTACCCAATATCATACTTGAGTAAAAGTAAAGATACCTTAATAGAAAATGACTCAGTGGAATGTAAAAGTCACATGGTAAAATATTACTTGATTAAATATACTGAAGTATCAAAAGTAAAAGTATAAATTATTTCAAATTGCTTTTATTAAGCAAATCAAACAGCACAATTGTCTTGTTTTTATTTTATTTATGGATAGCCAGGGGCACACTACAACACTCAAATATAGTTTATATATTAAGCATTTGTGTTTAGTGAGTCCGCCAGATCAGACCAGGGATGTTCTCTTCATAAGTGCGTGAATTAGACCATTTTCCTGTCTTACTAAGCATTCAAAATGTACTTTGGGTGTAAAGGAAAATGTATGGAGTAAAAAGTACATAATTTTCTTTAGGAATGTAGTGAAGTAAAATTAAAAGTTGTCTAAAATGTAAATTGTAAAGTACAGATACCCCAAAAAACTACCTAAGTAGTACTTTAAAGTATTTTTACTTAAGTATTTTATACCACTTATAGATAATGGTGAAGTTGATATAGATTTTTTAAAAGTCATTATGTGACTTCTTCCATACCGAACTGTAAACAAGTTAGTATAGGCACTTTTCAACCCTATTGCCTGAGTGGACTTGATTTCATATTACTATATGACAAAATATAATTCCAAATGGAAAAGTACATACTTTTTTACAGTACATCATTTTTATAGCCTATTTAAGGGTGATTTATAGTCCTGCATAAACCTGTAAAATATGTGATTGACATGATGGGTATTATTGTGATTATATGTAGTCAAAATGTATCCTAGAATCAAAATATTGCTGTTATTTTCTATTATTGACGTTTATTGTAGAGTTTTTATTTATTTATTTATTTGATTTGAATAGGCCTAAATCTACATATAGTAAATCAGTCATTGCACTGTTCCTCACTATAAGTTTATTGGGAAAAATGGCAAACATTTCAATTCTATTATAGTTTCTCTTGTTGTACTTTTGTAGGCACATATAATCCCTGACACATCACATTTTCAAAATGCCAGCCTTCAAAGAGATGCTGGTTTTCCCAGTGCTTCTAGCTCTCGTTGGATTGACCAAATGCCAGGAGTTACCAAGTAAGTAGGCCCTACCATAAGATATTTTCTTTCCTGTTTATTGAGCATCTAGTAATTTTGGTTGATTGATTTACAGCTTTTCTCAAGACTGTGTCTATGTTTTCTTTCTGTCTGATGTTGGCAAAGTTGGTAGGTGCAGGAACTTATGAACAGTGGTCCATGCAATGCAATATAATTTTATCCTCTATCTCTTGCATAACCAGCAGGCGGCAGCACTGGCACATAAAACCATTGCACTCTCAGAAGAACAAACATCCTTCCCTTCTTGAGTATTTCCTGCAGTCAGTCTGTGAATTAGCCTTAAAAGAATGTATCACTACCAACCCTAACTGACGTCTTTGTAATGTCACAAAAACATCCAGACTTCACTTTTTCTGAATGAAATGACACCCATAGAATTAGGAATTCAAATAATTTAATAGGATCTCTATGATGACACTCTTAAACTGTGGGAGTGAGTGTCATGATAGTCAACTAAATTCATGTTGTGCCAAGTGTAATGTCCTTTTGTTGTGAGTCATCAATTATACTGTTCTAAGTGACAGTTACTGCAAATCAACACTGATTGAACAAATAACTATTTCACAAAACATTAGATTGACAAAGTTTGCTGCTGTTGAATACCAGTAACATGAATACCAGTAACATGAATACCAGTAACATGAATACCAATAACATGAATACCAGTAACATGAATACCAATAACATGAATACCAGTAACATGAATACCAGTAACATGAATACCAGTAACATGAATACCAATAACATGAATACCAATAACATGAGTACCAATAACATGAGTACCAGTAACATGAATACCAATAACATGAGTACCAGTAACATGAGTACCAATAACATGAATACCAATAACCATTGTTTGATTGATCATATTGTGCGATAGATATATTTTTGATTTATTCAACTGTCCAGTCCTTCCACATGCCCACCCCCACTGCACTGTGTAACCTAATGTGTGACTTTTTAAATTATGTGTTTCATCCAGATCCTCCTCATGCATTGTCTTACTTTAATCCTCAACCCTTTGAACATCACATTGGTGAAAAACTGAGCTGTGTGTTTTTACTCTGAGGTTATGACATGCTAGAGGAGTTCCGTGTATCTAAGTCCAGAGGGGTGAGGAAAGTGGTTGGATCTGAACCTGATTCAGTGGCCTACCGTGTGAACCCTGCCATCCACCTACGCAAAACCATGAGGTACTGTCTGCACGCACACAGTGAAGCCAAATGGATTTGAATAGACTGGAATTTGATGATGAGGTTAAAAAATAAAACGTATGTTAAGATGTGCATTTCAATCTCAGAGGATAACAGTTAAACATGATAACACAGGAAAACACTTGTTTCCAAAGTGGTCCGGAGCAGAATTTCCCAGATATTCAAACTGAACACACAGGCCTGCAATAGACCAGGGGTGCATCTACTAGGGCACAACATTGTGGAACTTGTTGTTATAGAATAGACATGTGTCACTAACATGTAGATAAAGTCATCATATTAGCTCTATTCATAGTGTTTCTATCTGCAACGTCCAGTATGTTGAACCCTCCTTAAGGAGATCCGGGTGCTCTTCCTCCATCAATATGTGATTAAAAAAAGTCCAGACTTTGTCAATTCTCCTCACTGATGGTGAATAATGATGTTTATCTTAAGGTTTCCTACTTTCCTCGGATGTGAGCTAGCCAAAGTGAGCTAAGAGCATGCACCCAAATGAGAGATCTAATAGCGATGTGTATCATTTCTTCTCGGCCTCTTTGCCAGTGGGGTTTCCGCCGTTTTTCCACTCAGTGTAATTATGCCCACCTTCAAACAAGAAATTTGATTTCCTCTCCGGCACGAAAAACCTCAACATTTGCATTTGCTTCATCACTTGATAGTCACCAATGGACAGCTGGTGGAACACCACTGGAATTTCATTGTCATCACAATGGATGAATATAGCAGTTGATTCTTTGTCGATTAGCATAATGACGTGCTGTTAGTCAAAACGCATTATGAGTCGTATTAGTGTATCAGCCTATCATCCAGGGTTTCCTTTGAAAATAAATACATCATCGTTCAATTGGAAAAGGCAAGGATTTTCCCCAACTATCCTCAAACCCTGATTGACACTTTCTTGGCATAGATATGCTACACACTCAGCTGTTTGTTTTGTTATTTATGCTGTCTGTCTCCTCGTTGCTGGGAGGCACTGAACATCAGTAGTTCATCTGTATTTTCCTTCTCTGTGTTGTAGCCAGCAAAGCTGTCCTCAATGAACCTTCGATGCCTGACAACTAAGAAATGTTTATATTGAGTAGCAGAAGTGTGTTACTGTACATCAAATACAAAGTACAGCATCAAAAAGCCAACAGGAATGATTTGCCCTGACAGGAAGCCAGAGAGGGAGAGAAGAGGGTATATAAAATTAGGTTGTGCAACAGGCCTGTTGTGATTGAAAACATTAATGGTAGGTTGAATGAGCTTCATTTTCCAACTAGGGTGGGGGGTGCTTTGAAACTACGAGCAGAAGTTTAAAAGCAGTGGGATAAGGCATCCAACGTTAAGCTTGTGAAACACTGATTCTGTTGTTTCAAAAGTATTTGATCATTTTATTCAAAATACAAATTCAAAACACAACAAATGCCAGTGCTTGTTCTGCATGAAAATATGATGTATTGTTTTCAACTATATTAAGTGTCTCCTAATACCCCATGATTGTTGTGCCACAGCGATGTGTACCCCGATGGCCTGCCCTCCGACTACTCCGTCATTGCCACATTTAAGGTGACGAAGGACACCGCCAAGAGGTCCTGGAACTTGTGGCAGGTCAGCGACCCCGATGGACGTGAACAGGTGGGCCTCCGTTTTCAGGGTGACACACGCTCTCTGGACTTCTTCTACACCAGCCCCCATGGCACCCAGATGCTACGCACCTTCCACCGGGTGGACAAGCTGTTTGATGGAGAGTGGCACAAGCTGGCGCTGCAG
Source organism: Oncorhynchus tshawytscha (assembly GCF_018296145.1). NCBI lineage: Eukaryota > Metazoa > Chordata > Actinopteri > Salmoniformes > Salmonidae > Oncorhynchus > Oncorhynchus tshawytscha. The sequence continues at coordinate 34,210,705 of NC_056453.1, forward strand.
GTCAAGGCCGATAAGGTCAAGTTGCTGGTGGACTGCGAGGAGGTGAGCGTGGAGCCTATCGGTGATCCTAGACCCGTCATCCGCCAGGGTTACACCTCTATCGTGAAGAGGGCTGTGGGAGATCGCTCCGCCTCAGTAAGTTCTGTGCTGTTCAAACCAAATCATGCTGGGTTTCCTACAGTATTTTGCAGTTGTGTCTATGAATTGATCAATGCTCCATGGTCAATTCACCGTTCATATGAAAGCTCACTGACCACAATGTCTTGTGTCCTGGAACTGTAGGTAGACCTCCAGCAGATGGATGTGTCCTGTGATCCAGAGAAGGCCTACTCAGAAGGCTGCTGTGAGCTCTCCAGTGTGGTGAGTTGGGTGTGACTTCCAGCAGGTTCATGTTCGTCAGTGACAGATATGTACAGTACAGTGTGTCTTTAAATCCAGCCTCTTTTCTCATTGTCTCCCATAGCAGTGACTATGTTCTCCCAAATGTGTGTTGTGTGTTCATGTGTTGCCTCTAGGGAGTGGTGAACAGGGCAGAATAATAATTTCTGTCTCTGAAGATGGACTGACTAGTCAAGTTCTCTGCTGTTCTATTCTGTTTAGTGTGGCGGGCATGCTGAGATTGGCCTGACAGCAGGAAGGGCCACCTGTAAGTGTATGCACGGACAGCCTGGCAACCAGGGACCCCCAGGACCGAAGGTGACTACTAAGCCCATTACACTTCCCATAACAGCACCTCTGCTTTGAGTAATGAGCTGAGAGCCTTTAGCCTGGTGGTCTAGTCTGTTCGGTCTGCTGTTAGCCAACTCCTCTGTGTTCGTTCATTGGCAATGATAGATAAATGAGTTGGTTACAGCACATACAGCATTGGACCAGGCTGGAGAGCCAACTTGGCATGGCTGGGTTGCGGTCCAGGCTAATGCTAACTACTCCAACTGTATGTCTCCTTCTGCAGGGTCACAGAGGTCTCCCAGGCAACACAGGAGAGCCAGGAAGACTAGGCAACTGGGTAAGGGCATTACAGCACAATTCTCACTATAGTGTTAAGTTGAACTTTGTTTAGTGAGGGTCAACAACTTAGAACAATAAGGAGTGCTAATTGTCATTCAGAATGTATGCACTCTTTTGGTGTTGTGGATTTCACAGTGACAGACATTTGGATGTTGGGCTATAGACCCCAGATTGACTACAGAGGTTGGTTCAGTGTAAAGATGTAAATTCAACTGCGTGTGAATGAAATAGGAAAACCCCTGCTTGCGGGACAGCAGTGAAGTTGTGGAAAATACAATGGAAACATAACTGAGAGACGGCACGATGGGAACAGAAGCTAAAACAGGGAACACCGCACGACAATGGACGTAAAGTGGAAGTGATAATAACTTAGATCAATAAGGCAAACCATCATAGACTGTCTGGTTTCACTTTAACATTAGGAGAGTCATACTTAATATAATGAATCTGAATTTGACAAATCCTCAGCCAGTGAAAGCAGTCAGTTGAGTAATATTCTAATAATGAATGTTGTATTACTTATTATAGTGGTATGTTATGTTCTCATACATGTGAATCCTTGTTTCGTCATCATTTCATCTTCATCATCATCACAGTCATCATAGTCATTAGCATCATTCTACTGCCCTTCATATACATAACACTCAGCGTTCAAGGAAAAATGCATTGTCATTGTCAGAAAAGTGGAGAGAGTTGAGAACAGAACACCTCTTAAAATACAATAGAGAACCATTCAGCGCAGAACAGAGGACAACATGTTTACTAAGCAGTTTAATTAAAGGATATGGCATACTCACTGCATCAGGATTCAATTACATGGTTGACCATGTGAACATAACCCTCCCTGCTTATAGGCTTCAGGCAGTAGACATGATTAGTTCCATTTGAGGCTGAGTTACAGGTGTAGGATCTTCATTTGAACCCGTTTGCTAGAGCAGGAAAATAATCCTGCAGCAACAGGAAATGTGAATTATTATGATAATTATAATTCATGGACATTTTTGTAGAGGTTTATACATTTAATCGGAAGGGAAAATCAAGTCTGAAATGTCAAAGTGGAAATGACAAAATTCAGAAGCCTTTTTAAACCAAGAAACTACATGTTAAAAATGTCCTGCATTGCAGGAAGGTTGTCATGCAACAGGGTGATCAAATAAAGATCCTACATCTGTAAGACTAATTTACCTCTTTGATGTAGCAGCTCCAGCTCTTGGTGGTATGCTGGGACCACAACTCAGAGAATAGAGAACATGTGACTAATAGTGTGCAGGGCTTCTATTGGGTCTTCAAAGACAGACGACTTGTCTTGTACATGAGAAATGAGTTGTTGGCTTGGCATATAACATGCCCTTTCGGCTGGAGAGACTCTGGGTAAAAATTGTCCATATACTACTCAAAGCACACACACACACACACACACACACACGCATGCGCTCTCATACACACACGCACACACACACAGACACACAGACACACACACACACACACACACACACACACACACACACGCATGCGCTCTCATACACACACGCACACACACACAGACACACAGACACACACAAATGGCCATGCTGGGTACTCACTCACAGACACACACACACACGCAGACACACAGACACACACAAATGGCCATGCTGGGTACTCACTCACAGACACACACACACACACGCAGACACACAGACACACACAAATGGCCATGCTGGGTACTCACTCACAGACACACACAAATGGCCATGCTGGGTACTCACTCACAGACACACAGACACACACACACACAAATGGCCATGCTGGGTAGTCACTCACAGACACACAGACACACAGACACACACAAATGGCCATGCTGGGTACTCACTCACAGACACACAGACACACAGACACACACAAATGGCCATGCTGGGTACTCACTCACAGACACACAGACACACAGACACACACAAATGGCCATGCTGGGTACTCACTCACAGACACACAGACACACAGACACACACAAATGGCCATGCTGGGTACTCACTCACAGACACACAAATGGCCATGCTGGGTACTCACACAGACACACACAAATGGCCATGCTGGGTACTCACTCACAGACACACACAAATGGCCATGCTGGGTACTCACTCACAGACACACAGACACACAGACACACACACACACACAAATGGCCATGCTGGGTACTCACTCACAGACACACACAAATGGCCATGCTGGGTACTCACTCACAGACACACACACAAACAGACACACAGACACACACAAATGGCCATGCTGGGTACTCACTCACAGACACACACAAATGACCATGCTGGGTACTCACTCACAGACACACACAAATGGCCATGCTGGGTACTCACTCACAGACACACACAAATGGCCATGCTGGGTACTCACTCACAGACACACACACACACAGACACACAGACACACACAAATGGCCATGCTGGGTACTCACTCACAGACAGGCGGATGAGGGGGACAAGCTGTTTATGGAGCTCAGTTGGGGGCCAAAATCTGTCTTCTCAGACTCAGTGGAGCCCTCACCTCCTGCCATGAACAACCATGTTTACTGCCACCTCCGTTGGCGCCTGAGGAGGGCATTTCCTGGCTCAGATATATATGTACTGTCAGTCCCGGTGGGTGGTCCTTCCACTAGTCCCCTGCTACACACTAATCGCTTTTTTTTTAAACTGTAAAGTTGTCAAGTTCACGGTCATGCTCCTGGATAAAGCGTCTACCGTCTCCAAGGTTAGCCTCTTAGCAGCTGACATAGAGTGGTCAGAGGTGAAATGGTTAAATAAACTAGTGCCATGGCACAGAGGACTTTTGGTATTGTTCAACGGTGTTGGTTTACTAAGTGGAATATCCCCAATTCATAGGCCAACACGTCTTATATGAGTGAGGATGTGGAAATTTGTGTGGAAACACTAACAGAATAAATGTTTCAATTTTCCCTTAACTAAGACACATCTTTCCTCGGGTCATAAAATGTGGCCTACATCGTGTTAACACTAACTCCGTGTTTCAGTGGCTCAGCCTGTCGCTCACTAATAAGATCTTCGGTCTAAAGTAAACATTTGACACATCATTATGATCATCATGTATTACTTGGATCCCCTAATAGCCCGTGTTCAGATTTCCTCCTTCAAGGAAATGTTATGGTTACTGTCATAGCTTCAAGCGCTTGGATATAAATTATATGTTCCATTTGAAGGCCACAATGAAATGCATATACCTTACTGTGATGCCCACACACTTGACAGATTGGGAAACTCCAATGTGTTGATCCAGTGTCTAATCTGTTTATAGCATCAGTCAGAGACACATTCCGCCGGCCAAGACTACTGCATAACGGTCACAATGGACAGCTGGGAGACGTTGCTCTAGTTCAACCATGACATAATTGATTATTTCACATCTAATTAAGTTCAGTCTTATGCTTTTACATGAACACTGTGTGAAACTGAAAAATAGGAAAGTCCCTGTGCTGAGCTTCTGTGTCCTACATGATGCGAGAGCACATTTGACTAGAATTACATATTTTTGATGTATCTTGGCTAATCTGGTTTTCCACCTGCTATACACCTCACAATGTCTCCCTCCACAAGTCACTTCTGTACCTAATTCAAACTTCTCTTCTGTTGCAGGGAGGTATGGGACAGACAGGTGACTATGGCCACATTGGAGAGCCAGGCCCTAAGGTAAGACACGACATCTGACCTGACCTGTATCAGATCTGTATCTGTCGAGTTGAGTTGTCAGAAAAAATGTGTATTTGTATTTATTATGGATCTCCATTAGCTGCTGATTCGCTTCCTGGGGTCCAGCAAAATTATGGCAGTTTATACAATTTTAAAAACATTACAATACATTCATAGATTTCACAACACACTGTGTGACCTCAGGCCCCTACTCCACCACTGCCACATAACTACAGTACTAAATCCATGTGTACTGTATGTGTGTGTATAGTGCGTATGTTATCGTGTGTGTGTTCACAGTGGATAACAACATCTTGTATCCCTCAGGGCATCGCAGGAATCAGCGGGAACAAGGGGATGAGAGGACTTCACGGCCTTGATGTAATCCACCCTCAAACACATATCCATAATCTCTTTAGCTGGTCTCTGCTGTCACGGTGCAGATTAGTGCTAACGAGCTACTGTGTTTCAGGGCGACAGAGGTCCCAAAGGTCTGAAGGGATTGCATGGCGCCGGGGGCTTCAAGGTAGGTTGTGTTGTCCTTCGTAATGGATGATAGGGTCTCTTCAAATCCCATAGGCTTCCATTAGGTGTGTTAAACGCATCATTGTGCACATTGCAGAACCATACATGTACTGTATATAGAATACATATGGCTCTTAGCATATGTAGTCAAGTTGAAAAGTAACACATTTTTTAAAACTTTTCATGAGTGTGTTCTTTTTCTGAGTGCGGTGCTTGTTCTATTTAATAGAAGGTTAAGAGGGTCTCATTTTAATGTTTTAATAATGATTCCAGGGAACTCAGGGGTCACCTGGAGAGCTGGGTGAGACCGGAGTACAAGGAGAAACGGTATGTCTTTCTAAAGATGGGAGACAGGCTTCATTTAGACAGGCAGCCCAATTCTGATTTTTTTTCCACAAATTGTGTCTTTTGACCAATCAGGTCAGCTCTTTTACCAAAAATATCAACTTTGGACTGCCTGTGTAAACGCAGCCATAATTGCAGTATACTAGTGATCAATCCCAATTGTCATTGGTTTTAACATCATTGACTAACTTCTCTGTCTTCTTGAAGGGTGATCCGGGTCCACTTGGATATGAAGGAATTCCAGGATATACAGGAGTGAAGGTGAATATCATTTTATCCACCAGAAACTCTTATTTTTCCATGTTCTCTCCTATGAATTATTACATTTTCAATAACATTTTATGCTTGTATTGTTTGTAGGGAGAAGAAGGGGCCTCCGGTGTTGAAGGACCTCCTGGGCCACAGGGAAAGCAGGTACGTTAAGAGCCACATCACACATGTTCACACCAAACCCCACTTGTAATAATAATAATAATACTGTATCTACAACCCAGTGTTCATTTTGGCACACTTTTTTAGATTTACTCTAGTCTTTCACAGAACCCAAACCGGCAGTGCGCCTGCGCCATCGTGCATAAATGTATTTTGTCCCCCCCACACCAAACGTGATCAGGACACACAGGTTAAAATATCAAAACAAACTCTGAAACAATTACATTAATTTGGGGACAGGTCGAAAAGCATTAAAAATGTATGGCAATTTAGCTAGCTACCTTCCAGTTGCTAGCTAATTTGACCTTATTAGCTAGCTTGCTGTTGCTAGCTAATTTGTCCTGGGATACAAACATTGAGTTGTTACTTTACCTGAAATGCACAAGGTCCTCTACTCTGCCAATTAATCTACACATTAAAAGGTCAACCGAATCATTTCAGGTCATCTCTCTTCCTTCCAGGCTTTTTCTTCTCTTGACTTTATATTTCTTTATAAATTGGCAACTTTCATAAATTAGGTGCATTACCGCCACTGACTTCATTCATCTTTCAGTCAGCCACGTGGGTATAATCAATGAGGAGATGGTACGTGGGTACCTGCTTCTATAAACCAATGAGGAGATGGGAGAGGCACGACTTGCAACGCCATCTGTGTCAGAAATAGAACTGAGTTCTATTTTAGCCCTTGGCAACGCAGACGCTCGTTGGCGTGCGCGAGCCATGTGGGTGCAATAATTGAATAACATAGATTTCTAAATATATTTTGTGTAGTCAGCGGTGTAGTCAGCCCGTTAGTCATTTTGACTAAAACATCACATTTGTATTGTCCTATTAACCTATAGTCATAGCCGCGGGAAGTAGTTTGGGGGGGTGGACAATCTTTTTTGCCAGCGCTGGTGCTGCAGACTGAAATATTGGTCTGCTAATACAGGACTATTAAAGGCCCAGGGCACTACTTTTGTGAAGAAAGTATATATTTTTCAATATATATGTATTATTATTATTTATTTCTCAGCCCTCCTACTTCCTGCAGCTATGTCTATAGTAAACATAAATCACGGATTTCCATGTGCACAAACACACATAGCCTTGTCTTACCAACAGAGATTTAACCATATCACCATCCCTTCCCAACAGCAGAAATAGGACACACATAAGAATATGTAACAATGGCCATGTAAATGATTAATTCAGGCTACATAGATATTACATACAAAACAAACAGACTCATACAATGTCTATGTTTTTCTCTCCCTTGAGTATAGAAAAGTAGGCCGTCTTTGAATTTGTAGTCTCGCTCAAACCTCCCACTTTTCCCACAAATGTTTTATGTACATGTTCTGTAGCCAACGTAGCCAAGTCTTCCTCTTCTCCTCAGAGAATATTGCTTGATTCTAGCCCTTAGGCTACTGTTCAAAAGACATGCCACTGCGTTTTTCTCTTTATATCGAGCATTTGCGGGCCGCATTTTACATTCATAACGCATATTTCAGGCTGTTATAAAACTAGGCTACTTGCGAACCAGACCGTTAACCATTTGTTTAGGCTACACCTTGTCCAGTCATGTCACCTCATAGCTAGCTATAGCTAACATTTTGGAACATTCAGATAGAAATATGCTATGTAGAACAAATATGTCTCTCTGACATGTTGAATAAGGAATTAACGTTGGCTCAATTCATTGGTGGACTCAGACTCAAGCACAGGGGACTTGGGACTCGATTCGGACTCGAGGTTTAGTGACTCAACTACATCACTGGGTGAAACAGTCATTAGCTCCTGCTCAATGTCATTAATAGTGCTTATCACTGAAAGCTCTCATTCTCTCCAAATACTCTTGTCCAGTCCACTTAGTAGTCAGATTTTAGGAACAGAGATCATTTTTGTCTTATCTCATTTTAGTCAACAGTTTTTCAGGGTCTATTTAGTCAGTTATAGTCTCGTCAATTGTCACTGAAAAACAGGTGTTTGACTAATATTTTAGTCTCTATTCACTAGTTTTTGATTAAATGAACACTGCTACAACCCATAAACCAATTGTAAATTCACTTTCTGCCACCTGCCAAGCCTTCATGCATGCACACAGAGAAATTAATACAATTTTATGTTGCGACGAGGCCATGGCGGAAAGATATGTTTTGGCACTTCGGCTCTTTCCACAAACAACATTAGTACCTGTGGCCAGGTTTGGGATTAGTTTTAAGTATGCAAACCATAGCAACACAACAAATTGGGTTAGTAACGGTAGCACTTTCAACCCTAGTGATTTCCTAGAGGGAGGACCATCTGCAGGTCAGCTTACAAGGCAAGAACTATCCTTCAAATGTCTCCTAATTCCACTGTAGATGTAGACGTCCTTAGTGAAACATTAAAACATCTCCGGTCACAACAAGCAGGAACAAATTGAAAGGAAAGTTGGTCTCATTTCAGTGAAACAGAATAAACATGTGGTTTGTCTTTACGTTGTCTTGGCAGGGTGTTGTAGGTGATCCTGGAGAGTCAGGAGTTGCTGGGGAAAAGGGAAAACCTGTACGTATGGCACCTAATCGCGTCTCTCATTTCTAAACATGCAAACAGTTCCTCCTCCACTGTACATTGTTCACCAACAACAACAATATATATTTACAGCATATGCAGTATACAAAGACGCACATGACTTCAATTACATATATATATATATATATCGGTGATAACAACAGTCTCATTACTCAACTTGTTTGTCAACACCAGGGAACCCAAGGATCAAAAGGAAGATATGGCACCATTGGACAAAAGGTTAATTATTCTGACTGAAATTTACATTTCAATCTCAGAGATGAACAAGCATGGGCAAACTTTTAGTAACATCAATAACAACATATCTCCACAGGGCATTATAGGAGATCCTGGTTTGCCCGGGAGAGATGGGGACATGGGAATAGAGGTAGGTTCACTGTCTTTTAGCATCCATGTTTCTGTTTACTCTAGCAATAATATAACTAATAAATGCCATTTAGCAGACGCTTTTATCCAAAGCGCCAAATGCTTTGACCTTGTGTATGGTGTACATTTAGGACATCCGTATGAGGCACGATGAATGTGGGCCCTATCTATTGTCTTTATCTGATCTGTGCTATCCTCCGTCCCTTCTCAAGGCTTACCAAGGACCCCAGGGCCCCGAGGGCAGAAACGGACAATTCGGAATAATGGTAACAGAACTATCTCATGAAACAAACAATAATTTTTCATTAGTTTGAATAATATACGGAAATATAAGGTATATGGGTTTTACCCTCAACAGGGAGAGAAAGGAATGCTGGGGCCGGCAGGGGAGATGGGGCCTCAAGGCCAAACGGTAAGTACAGTTGGCTTTCACATCTTCACACGTCTCACTTTATGGAGCCATGATGATGCGGCCGGTGACACTTTACTTCTTCAAAGTCCAATATCTTGAAAACTTGACTGCTGACATGCAAAAGATTTTGGGAATGTATTTTGGGAATGTATTTTGGGACTGTACAGTGCACTGATGAAAAAAATACCAAAATATTGTTTTTTGAGTGGAGTTTCCCTTTAAGAAAAAAGAAAGTAGTCCCTCTGCTAAATGTAAGACATGTTTCTCTCTCCAGGGCCCCAGAGGTTATAAAGGATCAGCAGCAAAGCCAGGAAGACCCGGATTTATTGGACCCCCAGGACCCGTCGTGAGTGTTCCGGATGACTCTTTGTAAACTCTTTGAAATATAAGTTAATTCTCTCCAAACCACTAAAATATGTTGTTTCTCGAACAGGGGCATGTGGGAGTAGCTGGCCGGCCAGGCCCCAAGGTAATCAACTTCATTCACCTACTATACTGCTAGAAGAGCAACATGTAGCGAGTAATGAAGTGTGTTAGGACTTGATTAATTAAGTCAAGTGTCAAGACATTAATTAGTCAGAGTCTACACCTCAATAACATTACATTGTCTGTGATATCAAAGCTAAGGTGGAACTGGGACCAATACCTATATAAGTGCCCGTGAGTTCGGATGACGTTCTTCAGAATTTTACATAAAAGCACATCTTCGAAATGAACTGACTTGATAATGAGACTTGCTACTGTATTCAACACAGTACCAACACTTTCCGACTATTACCAAACAGTCACAAAGAGGTCAGATTAAACACTAGCCTAGGGGTAGTCAACTCGATTCAGCCGCAGATGATTTTTGGAGGAGCGGATGGTCCGGAGTCCACATCTACAGTAAGACAACAACTAAGCCATTTCATTTCATACATGGGATTACTTTGGAACATATTTGCTAAATTAAACTCATTTTAGCCAAATTCCTGGTGATTTTACAGGCTTTCTGAGCAAACTAATCCCCCTATTTGAAGAACAAAAATCACTGGAGGGACGCCTTTTGCCAATCGCTGCACTAGATCAATATCCAGAGATGTACACAGACAAAATATATGACCTGTCCTTTCTGGTCATTTTACAGAGCAGCCTGATACAATGGCTAGGTTACTGCTGCCAGTTCTTGTGGTTTTATGTGTCACCACTGAGAGATCTTCTGTAGCCCACTACCCCCCCCATTCACCTGTCAACAACCCCATGTCAACCCTCATGACCAGGGTGGAACAAACAAACAAGTGGACGATTCACTTAGTTCTCCCCACCTGATTGGATATCCTGTTCTCTCGTGGCATGTTCACTAGCTGTGACACATTGGCTTTCCCAGAGCCTTGGCTCTTCATCCAGAATATCCTATTCTCTCCCCATCTGGACCGGAAGTTAACGTTGGTGCTAAACTTCCCCCAGGAGTCTGTTCACAGTCTGTTCTAGCTATTTAATTGGCTGCTGATACCAAACTCAAAGCTTGCTTTGTACTATGTGGTCTGGATGGGACCTGTTATAGGTGTTTTCAGGATGGTTTTCTTACAATCCTCTCAATTACATGTGCGTTATTCGTTATATAATCAATGCGTCTTTTTATGCATTAGGAAACATTTTTCACAGTGTTAAACCACAGTCTCCCATTCCATAGAACCCCTGATGTAGTTAGATCAAACATCTGACTTTCAACTCGTTTTTGAGGTTTGATCTTGTCTGCTCTGAGATAATCCCCACTGTACTGCAGTGCGTAGCATCACTCCATGTTGGCTGCATCATTAGTTGGCTCGTAGTGGCGTCAGACTACAAAGTGTGTGTGAGTAAAACCATGGGCTTCTCTGTTCTCCTTACTGTGTCAGCTCTCAAATCAGAATAGAACCTATTTCAAGAGCTTTTCGTGCTGGCTTTAAAAGCGCTGAACAGGCTCAACGGATTAGGAAATGTATCAATGGATTATAAAATGTAAATCATTATTTGTACAAACCTTTTTCTCGAAAGTCTGAATCATGTTATGATACACACAACCTCAATCATGCTTAAAAAAAAATTAAAAATCTAACACTTTCCCAGTAACAGTAAATAGAGTTAGACATCAGACCAATACAGAGTATTATTTTATGCAGATGAATACATTTAAGCAGATACTCTTAACCAGATCCATTTATAGAAGTGATAGATTTTTCACATAGTCAGCTCAGGGATTGGAACCAGCAACCTTTTGGTTACTGGCCCAACGCTCTTAACCGCTAGGCTACCTGCCGCCCCATAGACACATGGATACATAGTCTAAAGGGAGACACGGAGTGGCCTGCTGTTAAAAACATAGAGCATGTTGGAACATTAGGTCCCCTATAAACCAAAGTAGTTTTTGCAGTATTTCTGAAGTACATGTTCATTTGACATTTGCCATCCATCAGGACAGAGGCAAAGGACTCTGGAGACACATTCACCACACACACGCACACACACACGCACACACACACACACACACACACACACACACACACACACACACACACACACACACACACACACACACACACACACACACACACACACACACACACACACACACACACACACATCCTGACTACACACACACACATCCTGACTACACACACACACATCCTGCTCTTGGATGAGAAGAAGAAGAAGAAAGCAAATATTTGCGGGCCATCAAAGACTAGTGGTGATGAATGGATGTGAGATAAACGCTGTCCTAAACATCAAATAAATTAGAGTCAAAGGAAATGCTGTGCTTCAGTCCACGAGGACTACATGTTCAGACAGACAGACAGACAGCCTGTGAAAAAGACATCAGGCCATTCTAATCAAGTTTTGTTTCAATTGTATCTTCCAGGGAGATATAGGCATTGAAGGTATCCAAGGTGTCAATGGTGAAACGGTACTTATACTATTGCTTTGTTTTTTCATATACACATTTCATTATATTAAATTGTATCTACTTCATTTTGAGCAGTAGTCATAAAGCCCAAGTTATCTAAATGCATTCACTCTGGGGTTTCTTACTTTCCACAGGGAGAAAAGGGAGAAAAGGGCCCCAAAGGCGAGGTAAGATATAGTTTCTTTGCTTTGTAGTACAATAGTCACATAAAACAAAATGGAGACAACAGTCATTGCATAAGATGGGTTATAGTCAAGATTTGGATTTCTACACAGCCATATCTTATTTCTGTTTTATGAGACATTTTACATATATTAGCAGACACTCTTATCCAGAGCATTTAGGGTTAAGTGCTTTGCTCAAGGGAACATTATTCACTTAGTCAGCTCTGGGATTTGAACCAGCGAACTCTCAGTTACTAGCCCAATGTGCTTAACCGCTAGGTTACCTGCACACAATGTCTCTTAATGCTGTGTCTAGTTGCTCTACCAAATGAGCACTGTGTGAGCGAGATCGTTGTACTGGGCAGCTTACTACCATACCTATCAGTAGCTTGTGTGTGTATTACAGAACATGTCCCTTGATGCTCTGTCTGTGATCTAGGTTGGAGACGCGGGTGTACAGGGTCCCCACGGTGGTCGGGGGAAGCGTGGGCCAGGGGGCGAGCCTGGACGCACAGGCCCAGTCGGAACAAAGGGGGTCCGTGGCGATGGAGGACCAGTTGGATTTCAGGGGCCGCCAGGGCCACCGGTAAGTACAGAGACTGCCATGTTCAGCAAGATCTGAAAAGGTCAAGTAACTTACTTTGTTTTGGGCGAGTGCCATATAAACCTTTGAAATCAAAGTCGGCCTATTTATTGACTGTCTGGGTCTGAAATGGAAAGAAGGACGAAGTCAGTATTATCTTAACTCAGCTGTGACTCACATAGTAAAACACATAAAGTCACACATGCAATGGATGACTCATCAACGCCTAGTCGTTAGAGAGACTGGAACCTGCTTTCAATTGTGTTGTATAAAGAACAATACTACTGGCACTCTTCAGTGTGCATGTTACTGTAGCACTGACTGATCGAAACACGCCACCATATTTCCAACCTGCGTCGCAATAATATGCCAGCTACCAGAGAAGGCTGGTGGGAGGAGCTATAGGAGGATGGGCTCATTGTAATGGCTGGAATGGAATCAATGGCATGGAGTTAAACATGAGGTTTCCATATGTTTGATGTGTTTGATATTATTCCATGTATTCCATTTCAGCCATTACAATGAGCCTGTGCTTCTATAGTTCCTCCCACCAGCCTCCTCTGCCAGCTACGTATCTTCTGTTTTTTTTAATAAAAGACATTTCACAGATACCCCACCCTAACCTCATCAAAGCTGTTCTGACAGACTTAGTCATTGTAGCAATTGGCATATTTAGAATTTAGTATTTGATTAGGATCTCCATTAGCTGTTGCCAAGGCAGCAGCTACTCTTCCTGGGTTCCACACAGAGATAAAACATTACATTAAACAAAACATTGTGCATTATACAAATTTATATTGCTCCATTACTACATTACATTACTAAGAATAATGTGTGGGTGTGTTTTAGAGAGTGTGTGTGTGTGTGTGTCTCTTCACAGTCTGCGTTGTGTTTTGTGGTTGTTTTATCTGTTTTTTAAAAATAATGTTACTGTTAGCTTGAGTTACCGGAGGTGGAAGAGAGTTCCATGTAGTCATGGTTCTATGTAGTACTATGTGTTTCCTAGCCTCTGTTCTAGACTTGGAGACTGTGAAGAGACCTCTGGTGGTATGTCTTGTGGGGTATGTATGAGTGTCTGAGCTGGGTGTTAACCGATTGAACAGACAGTCTGGTACTTTAACAAGTCAATACCTCTCACAAAGACCCGTAGTGATGCAGTCAATCTCTCCTCTACTTTGATTCAGGGGAGATTGATGTACATGTTGTTAGACCATGTGTGGTAGCAATGCCGTGTCAACAATTCTTGTAAATGGTTTCTCATTAGTATTGTTTTTTTGTGTGACTCACAGCTAGGGTTGCATTTTGTATGGCTGTAAATCTATAATGAGCCTAAACAAAATATTGTTGGCTGTGTTTTCTCACTGTTCATTACATACACCCACCCATTTCCTCACAGAGTCCTGCATGCTGCTGGTTGTGCCAGCCTTGCTCAGCCTTTCCTGTTCTGTCATATTTCTTATCGCGTTGTCGTTGTCCCAAGTGATGGATGCAGTCATAATTTGTTTCCACAGGGCCCAACCCTCTCCGCACAACACGTGATTGAGGTCTGTAAGAGAGTGGTGCTGGAACAGATGTCCACCTTTGCCAACTCGGTGAAAAGGACGTGTGCCGCCGTGTGCCCACTCTATGGAGACGTCCCCTTGGGTGCCCCCGGTCCCTCTGGACAAAAGGGACCCCCGGGACCTCCAGTGAGTGTCATATGTTAGGAGGTTACTGTGTGTGTGTGTGTGTGTGTGTGTGTGTGTGTGTGTGTGTGTAACCCAAAGTCAATGCCTGGAATATTTCTTGTCCGATTTTTAATTATTAGAAATCCTCTAACAACTGAACGTAGACACTGTCTGTATGAATCCATGATTATTCATTTGTAGGTCATTTTGCTCAGGAAGTGCACACTCCATACTTTATTATGTTTCTGTGTCTCCCCGGGCCAAGTAAAATGCTTACATATTGGAAGGACTTGGAGTGAGAGAGCTGAAGTATTTGGCAGTATAGGTTGGAATGAAAACATTCAGACTTTCCATGTTCCCGTGAAGACAAATAAGAAGTCGCAGAAGAGGCACTTGGTCTGTGTTGATCGGTTCTTGGAGGGATTCACCAGCATCCCTGGAGTGGAAAGCCTTTTCCACAATTACTAAGCATTAAGACAGACTCTGTTCGCGTTTCCTAAACTAACATTTTCAAACCACAGAGTCTTTCAAGTTCATAAAGACACAAATGTCTAAAAATACTCCTGTCAAGCCCCATGTTTTGGCCTTCGATAACCTTATCATGTAAATATCTAATATTTTATCTCTGTCAAAGCTCACCTCACTTAAGAGTCTTTTGGTTGTTGTGCTTCTAGGGTGGTGATGGTATTGCCGGTGTGAATGGAGAGATCGGACAACCAGGATTCTATGGGGAGGTAGGAGACGCAGGCCAACAAGGACAGCCAGGTGAGAAATACTGTACAAATTAATGACTGGCAGAACGAAATTGATCTCAGCATTCCTTTGATGCAATATCTGAAATTGTATGTCTACTGTATATATTAGCCATTGCTGTTCACCATGACAGTATGTTTAGATTAGTCGTTTCTATGACCTGCAACAATACATAATTGTTGAAAAGTACACATAACTGGTTCTCATTTTGCCTACAAATATGCAAAGAAATACCATGACAACCAAAAGTTGAATGGAGCAGACTTAACACAGATTAACAGAGTCATATATAGAGAGAGAGCTGGGCCAATACGATTTCTGTCTAAACCTTCCGAGGGCGCCACTTTCTCCTCCTTAGCCGTTGCTAAGCAATAGTTGACACTTCCTGTGCTGTTTATTTCTCATAGTTTTCTAAACCTATGAAGATGTCCAGTAAAAACAGATTGTTTGTTGACACGACAACACAGTTCAGTTTATATCTAATGATAATCAATACAAATCTCTGTGGGTCATTTCATAGGGAACTATCAGAGGCATTATTGTATTGTCACATCACCAACGTTTCAAGAATAAAGGTGCTAACATGGCAGCTGTTCTAAAACCTGACCCAACTCTGTCTATATATATATGGCTCTGGACATAACTAAGTATGGCATTGTGTATGTTCTCGTGGGGAATTATAATGCATTGCTTTAGGGCCTAGCATGAATTCACACTTATGGTACATTCCCCCAGCCAAACTAATGAAATCAAAGAATATTTACAAGGCGTTTTTATACATCTATCCAGTGATGATCTCAGTAACACACATGGTTGTTAATCAACATGAACAGCTTGTTCCTCTGTACCAGCTTTGTCCCAGGGGCATGCGCTGTCAGGGGTGGTACATATCATGTGTTTTCCTGTTGTCCTTCATGCTGTGAAAACATTGTATCTGGTTCCTAGGGGATCAAGGAGATCAAGGAGATAAGGGAGCAGAGGGCCATGGCCTACCTGGCTACATCGGGGACCAGGGACCAAAGGGTAACGCAACATTTCATTCTGCGTCCTTTTTATTGTCTGAATAATGGTTTACAGCATAGCAGAGGAAATCCAACAACAGCTTTGACGGGCCCAGTTCTATTGTAATCATTATATAACAACAGCTTTGACGGGCCCAGTTCTATTGTAATCATTATATAACAACAGCTTTGACGGGCCCAGTTCTATTGTAATAATTATATGACAACAGCTTTGACGGGCCCAGTTCTATTGTAATCATTATGTAACAACAGCTTTGACGGGCCCAGTTCTATTGTAATCATTATGTAACAACAGCTTTGACGGGCCCAGTTCTATTGTAATCATTATATAACAACAGCTTTGACAGGCCCAGTTCTATTGTAATCATTATATAACAACAGCTTTGACAGGCCCAGTTCTATTGTAATCATTATATAACAACAGCTTTGACAGGCCCAGTTCTATTGTAATCATTATATAACAACAGCTTTGACAGGCCCAGTTCTATTGTAATCATTATATAACAACAGCTTTGACGGGCCCAGTTCTATTGTAATCATTATATAACAACAGCTTTGACGGGCCCAGTTCTATTGTAATCATTATATAACAACAGCTTTGACGGGCCCAGTTCTATTGTAATCATTATATAACAACAGCTTTGACGGGCCCAGTTCTATTGTAATCATTATATAACAACAGCTTTGACGGGCCCAGTTCTATTGTAATCATTATATAACAACAGCTTTGACGGGCCCAGTTCTATTGTAATCATTATATAACAACAGCTTTGACGGGCCCAGTTCTATTGTAATCATTATATAACAACAGCTTTGACGGGCCCAGTTCTATTGTAATCATTATATAACAACAGCTTTGACGGGCCCAGTTCTATTGTAATCATTATATAACAACAGCTTTGACGGGCCCAGTTCTATTGTAATCATTATGTAACAACAGCTTTGACGGGCCCAGTTCTATTGTAATCATTATGTAACAACAGCTTTGACGGGCCCAGTTCTATTGTAATCATTATGTAACAACAGCTTTGACGGGCCCAGTTCTATTGTAATCATTATGTAACAACAGCTTTGACGGGCCCAGTTCTATTGTAATCATTATATAACAACAGCTTTGACGGGCCCAGTTCTATTGTAATCATTATATAACAACAGCTTTGACGGGCCCAGTTCTATTGTAATCATTATATAACAACAGCTTTGACGGGCCCAGTTCTATTGTAATCATTATATAACAACAGCTTTGACGGGCCCAGTTCTATTGTAATCATTATATAACAACAGCTTTGACGGGCCCAGTTCTATTGTAATCATTATATAACAACAGCTTTGACGGGCCCAGTTCTATTGTAATCATTATATAACAACAGCTTTGACGGGCCCAGTTCTATTGTAATCATTATATAACAACAGCTTTGACGGGCCCAGTTCTATTGTAATCATTATATAACAACAGCTTTGACGGGCCCAGTTCTATTGTAATCATTATATAACAACAGCTTTGACGGGCCCAGTTCTATTGTAATCATTATATAACAACAGCTTTGACGGGCCCAGTTCTATTGTAATCATTATGTAACAACAGCTTTGACGGGCCCAGTTCTATTGTAATCATTATGTAACAACAGCTTTGACGGGCCCAGTTCTATTGTAATCATTATGTAACAACAGCTTTGACGGGCCCAGTTCTATTGTAATCATTATGTAACAACAGCTTTGACGGGCCCAGTTCTATTGTAATCATTATGTAACAACAGCTTTGACGGGCCCAGTTCTATTGTAATCATTATGTAACAACAGCTTTGACGGGCCCAGTTCTATTGTAATCATTATGTAACAACAGCTTTGACGGGCCCAGTTCTATTGTAATCATTATGTAACAACAGCTTTGACGGGCCCAGTTCTATTGTAATCATTATGTAACAACAGCTTTGACGGGCCCAGTTCTATTGTAATCATTATGTAACAACAGCTTTGACGGGCCCAGTTCTATTGTAATCATTATATAACAACAGCTTTGACGGGCCCAGTTCTATTGTAATCATTATATAACAACAGCTTTGACGGGCCCAGTTCTATTGTAATCATTATATAACAACAGCTTTGACGGGCCCAGTTCTATTGTAATCATTATATAACAACAGCTTTGACGGGCCCAGTTCTATTGTAATCATTATATAACAACAGCTTTGACGGGCCCAGTTCTATTGTAATCATTATATAACAACAGCTTTGACGGGCCCAGTTCTATTGTAATCATTATATAACAACAGCTTTGACGGGCCCAGTTCTATTGTAATCATTATATAACAACAGCTTTGACGGGCCCAGTTCTATTGTAATCATTATATAACAACAGCTTTGACGGGCCCAGTTCTATTGTAATCATTATATAACAACAGCTTTGACGGGCCCAGTTCTATTGTAATCATTATATAACAACAGCTGCCGGTTTCTTGGTAAGCAGATGTTGCGTCATTTCATTTATTTATTTTTTACAAAAAAATAGTTCGTAGGCACAGTCATTCTTTACCCACTGAAAACGAATATGCATTTCCACTTCTTTATCCACCAGGCCAACGTGGAAGACCTGGCAGAGCCTTCAATGGCACACCAGGACAAGAGGGCGAGAGAGGCCATGTAGGCCGGCCTGGACTGAGAGGTCACCCAGGACTACGAGGAGTCCCAGGCGTGTGTCAGACCACTGGGTGCGCTCTGCTAAACAACAACACAACCAACGGATCACCTCAGAATGCACCCCAGAGGTTGAGAAGACACCCATAGAGGCAAAGAGGACATTTTTGACCAAGCTGCATGGATGTAATAATAAAGGGAGAGAGGAGGAGAGGGGGAGAGGTGGATTAGGGAGATGTGGATTGGGAGAGAGAAGATAAATGTATTCAAATCAAAGTCTAAATAAATGCTTCAATGTAAATATGCATCCAATCTCCACCCTGAATGACTGAGATATCCATTTTACTTTCTCAAATAAATCTTTTGTAGAAACTTGTACTGTTGGCCTTAAAACAACACTCCATTCTCATGGTTCATTTGAAAAAGACACCAATAGCTACGGTATTATTTTTGTTAAAAATGATGAAAGTTTATTTGACACATTTTATTGAAACTGATCCTAGTTGTCTTCAAATATCACTGTTCTTTATAATAAAAGTCCAAAAACGATTGCTAACTTGTTTTACTACAACATTTGCCCCACTGTTTATTTTTTATTACCATATATTATTGAGCTGTGCAGAATATAAAATCAAGCGTACAATTCATAATTAAACAAATTGTTCAGCAAAGTGTTTATCACAATTCTGTTGAGGCATGCTACCTACCTAAATCCAAAAACACTCAACCTCCCTCAAAAGACCTTACATGATACTTGCATAATAATTCCCTAAAACATTAACATTTATTCCACCTCAGTTTATGACAGCCTCTGTCATCAGTTACACCATTGTTTAGGGCCACTATATGGCCAATATGCTGTAACCCAAAAGTGGCTGTTATTGCTAGCAGTTACAGTTAGCCAACAGTTACTCTTTTGTCTTGCAGCTATTACTAGCCAATGGCCACTATTATGGCTAGCAGCATGCTGTAAAGCCAACTGTCTTTAATAACAGTTTGTGTCAGACAGTGCAACATCAGTTGCCATAAGCTGACATTAACTGTGAAATGATGATGTTATTTGATTGCCTAGTTTCTAGAGGGTTTAGGTGTTATCCAGAAGGCACAATGCTTTTTTGTTATGAAGTAACCAAGGAAATTACCTATTGTAGTGGAAAAATCTGGAGCAAAAATGTGAATCATAAAGAACAGTACACAATGGGTGCCTATTTTATTTATCTTTCAGGCCTGGACAGTATTCTATATCTGGTAGACTGAGGCTTTTATCTTGTTTAATTAATGAGTTCCGTGCGTTTTATTTTTATTCTGTAATGAAAGATTTTTCACTGCCTGTATGTTTCACAAGATGTTTGCTTGTACACCTCAAGTGGAAACATATGGTTATGAGTGTAGACAAACACGGAAACTAATCATAACTTCCACAACATCAACAGGTCTGTTTTCACGTTTGAGAATTTATCAACGATTCTGTTTGATGTGCTTCTGTCTTTCACTCATACGCAAAATACAATCAAAATACAGTGGCAAGGAAAAGTACATGAACCCTTTGGAATTACCTGGATTTCTGCATACATTTAATGTACCATTTGATTTTAATCTGATCTTCATCTAAGTCACAACAACAGACCAACACAGTGTGCTTAAACTAATAACACACAAGTTATTGTATTTTTCTTGTCTATATTGAATACATCATTTAAACATTCACAGTGTAGGTTGGAAAAGATTGGAGATTTTGGTTAGAGCAGCCCTGCCCCATAAAAAATACACACAAAATTTGACTTTGCTATTCACAAGGAGCATTGCCTGATGTGAACCATCTCAAAGAGATGTCAGAAGACCTAAGATTAAGAATTGTTGCTTTGCATAAAGCTTGAAAGGTTACATAATGATCTGTAAAACTCAGTCCACGGTAAGACAAATTGTCTATAAATTGAGAAAGTTCAGCACTGTTGCGACTCTCCCTAGGAGTGGCCGTCCTGCAAAGATGACTGCAAGAGCAAAGTGCAGAATGTTCAATGAGGTTAAGAAGAATCCTAAGTGTCAGCTAACGACTTACAGAAATCTCTGGAACATGCTAACATCTCTGTTGACGAGTCTGGAATAAGTAAAACACTAAACAAAAATGGTGTTCATGGGAGGACACCGTGGAACAAGTCACTGCTGTCCAAAAAAAACATTGCTGAACGTCTGAAGGTCGCAAAAGGGGCACCTGGATGTTCCACAGTGCTACTGGCAAAATATTCTGTGGACAGATGAAACTGGAGCTGTGTTTTTTGGAAGGAACACCCAGCACTATGTGTGGAGAAAAAAAGGCACAGCACAGCACACCAACATCGAAACCTCATCCCAACTATAAACTATGGTACAGTGAGTATCATGGTTTGGGGCTGCTTTGCTGCCTCTATGGAAAATGAATTTCCAAGTTTATCAAGACATTTTGCAGGAGAATGCAAGGCTATCTGTCTGCCAATTGAAGCTCAACAGAAGTTAGGTGATGCAACAGGACAACAACCCAAAATGCAAAAGTAAATCAACAACAGAATGGCTTGAACAGAAGAAAATACACCTAGAGTGGCCCAGTCAGTCCTGACCTCAACCCCACCATAGTACCCTCCAAACTCCTCATCAAGCTCGAGACCCAGGGTCTCTACCCCACCCTGTGCAACTGGGTACTGGACTTCCTGACGGGCCGCCCCCAGGTGGTGAGGGTAGGTAACAACATGTCCACCCTGCTGATCCTCAACACTGGGGCCCCACAAGGGTTCGTTCTGAGCCCTCTCCTGTACACCCTGTTCACCCACGACTGCGTGGCCATGCATGCCTCCAACTCAATCATCAAGTTTGCAGATGACACTACAGCGGTAGGCTTGATTACCAACAACGATGAGACGGCCTACAGGGAGGAGGTGAGGGCCCTCGGAGTGTGGTGTCAGGAAAATATCCTCACACTCAACGTCAACAAAACAAAGGAGATGATCGTGGACTTCAGGAAACAGCAGAGGGAGCGCTCCCCTATCCATATCGACGGGACAGTAGTGGAGAGGGTAGTAAGTTTTAAGTTCATCATCATCATCATCATCAAGGACAACAACCACCCGAGCCACTGCCTGTTCACCCCGCTATCATCCAGAAGGCGAGGTCAGTACAGGTGCATCAAAGCAGGGACCGAGAGACTGAAACAGCTTCTATCTCAAGGCCATCAGACTGTTAAACAGCCACCACTAACATTGAGTGGCTGCAGCCAACATACTGACTCAACTCCAGCCACTTTAATAATGTAAAAATTGAGGAAAAAAATGTATCACTAGCCACTTTAAACTATGCCACTTCATATAATGTTTACATACCCTACATTACTCATCTCATATGTATTAACTGTACTCGATACCATCTACTGCATCCTGCCTATGCCGTTCTGTACCATCACTCACTCATATATTTTTATGTACATATTCTTTATATCTTTACACTTGTGTGTATAAGGTAGTTGTTGTGAAATTGTTAGGTTAGATTACTCGTTGGTTATTACTGCATTGTCGGAACTAGAAGCACAAGCATTCCGATACACTCGCATTAACATCTGCTAACCATGTGTATGTGACAAATGAAATTTGATTTGATTTGATTTGATTTGAGATGCTGTGGCATGACCTCAAGAGAGTGGTTCACACCAGACATCCCAAGAATATTGTGGAACTGAAGCAGTTTTGTAAAGAGGAATGGTCCAATATTCCTCCTGACCGTTGTGCAGGTCTGATCCGCAACTACAGAAAACGTTTGGTTGAGGTTATTGCTGCCAAAGTAGGGTCAACCTGTTCTTTTTCCAACCTGCACTGTGAATGTTTACACAGCGTATTAAAAAAATACATGAAAAATTGTTTGTGTGTTATTAGTTTAAACAGACTGTTTTTGTCTACTGTTGTGACTTAGATGAAGATCAGATAACATTTTATGAACAATTTATGCAGAACTCCAGGTAATTCTAAAGGGTTCACATACTTTTTCTCCCCACTATATATAGAAAAATATACGGCAGCTTGAAATCGAAACGCGAAAAAAACAAACAAAAGATAACTCATGTAAAATATACTGTCCGTAAAATTTATTTAGTATGTATAATCTGGAAGCCGAGCCTAAGTGTTGTTGTCCATTAGTTTACTCCAATTAGGGAAGGGCTTGTAGGGTTAGGGGAAAATAATAAATAAGGAATACATATGTTAAAATATATATATTTAACCGAATATATATACTGTATTTACAAAATATATATATACAAATATTGGAAATGATTTACAAATATATTGGAAATGATGCAGACAACTACATTGATAGAAGCCACAATCTATCTGCAATATTAAAGCTGATCTACCCACTAGAAAACAAACAAAACAATCATTCTTCTTCTTCTTCTCTTTCCTGAGTGTAAGTTAACATGAGCATGGGTTACAATTGTTGGAAAAAGTATCCAATTGTCATACTTGAGTAAAAGTAAAGATACCTTAATAGAAAATGACTCAAAGTGAATGCCACCCAGGAAAATACTACTTGAGTAAAAGTCTTAAAGTATTTGGTTTTACTAAAAGTATCAAAAGTAAATGTATTTGCTAAAATATACTTAAGTAAAACTATCAATCATTTCAAATTCCTTATATTAAGCAAAACAGTCGGCACCATTCAAGTTTTTATTTATTTACAGAGAGCCAGGGGAACACTCCAACACTCAGACATCATTTACAGATAGCCAGGGGCACACTCCAACACTCAGACATCATTTACAGATAGCCAGGGGCACACTCCAACACTCAGACATCATTTACAGATAGCCAGGGGAACACTCCAACACTCAGACATCATTTACAGATAGCCAGGGGAACACTCCAACACTCAGACATAATTTACAGATAGCCAGGGGAACACTCCAACACTCAGACATCATTTACAGATAGCCAGGGGCACACTCCAACACTCAGACATCATTTACAGATAGCCAGGGGAACACTCCAACACTCAGACATCATTTACAGATAGCCAGGGAACACTCCAACACTCAGACATCATTTACAGATAGCCAGGGGCACACTCCAACACTCAGACATCATTTACAGATAGCCAGGGGAACACTCCAACACTCAGACATCATTTACAGATAGCCAGGGGAACACTCCAACACTCAGACATCATTTACAGATAGCCAGGGCACACTCCAACACTCAGACATCATTTACAGATAGCCAGGGAACACTCCAACACTCAGACATCATTTACAGATAGCCAGGGGAACACTCCAACACTCAGACATCATTTACAGATAGCCAGGGGAACACTCCAACACTCAGACATCATTTACAGATAACCAGGGGAACACTCCAACACTCAGACATAATTTACAGATAGCCAGGGGAACAATCCAACACTCAGACATCATTTACAGATAGCCAGGGGCACACTCCAACACTCAGACATCATTTACAGATAGCCAGGGCACACTCCAACACTCAGACATCATTTACAGATAGCCAGGGGAACACTCCAACACTCAGACATCATTTACAGATAGCCAGGGGAACACTCCAACACTCAGACATCATTTACAGATAGCCAGGGGAACACTCCAACACTCAGACATCATTTACAGATAGCCAGGGAACACTCCAACACTCAGACATCATTTACAGATAGCCAGGGGAACACTCCAACACTCAGACATCATTTACAGATAGCCTGGGGAACACTCCAACACTCAGACATCATTTACAGATAGCCAGGGGAACACTCCAACACTCAGACATCATTTACAGATAGCCAGGGGAACACTCCAACACTCAGACATCATTTACAGATAGCCAGGGGAACACTCCAACACTCAGACATCATTTACAAACGAAGCATGTGTGTTTAGTGAATCCGCAAGATCAGAGGCTGTAGAGATGACCAGGTATGTTTTCTTGAGAAGTGTGTGAATTGGACCATTTTCCTGTCCTGCTAAGCATTCAAAATGTATGGAGTAAAAAGCACATTCTTTAGGAATGTAGTGAAGTAAAAGTATAAGTTGTCAAAAATATAAATAGTAAAGTAAAGTACAGAAAGCCCCAAAAACTACTTAAGCAGTACATTCAAGCATTTTTACTGGAATTGTACTCCACTGTGGGTTGCTATTACTATGTACTATTCTCTGTTACAAATACCAGGCCCAGTGAATGGAGACAGAAACAGGTCCTGTGGGGGACCACATAAGGAATTCATCTGTCTCCATGTACTTCTTTATAGTGTGTTTCCTGGCTCTTGTCTGTGGGTTTTTCCTTCCATATGAGAGACCCACCTAGGTGGCCATCCTATTCTCCCATCCTCTTGATGACACCTCGGCTGTGGATGCAGGCCTGCAGCATCCCGGCCTGCAGCTTTCTGTTCTGTAGTGTTCCTTCAGTTCAGAGGATGTTCTGTTCTGTCCTGGACAATTCTCTCCATGGAAAGTCTTGTTAATATTCCACTCCGGAGTCTCTCCGTCAGCCTGATCACTCGCGCAACGCATCACACAAATCTTTGTGGCCAACCGCACAAGCGATCATGTTAATTGCCGTTTATTGCATGGAATTATAAGCCCTTACCGCTCCACCGATGCTCAGTGCCAACAGAAAGAAGCTGGTTTGCTATGGTAAGGTTCAAAGTGAGGGTAGTGAAATAAAGTTTTAAAGAGAGGGAGATGCTTTATTTCGACCTCAGTTAACCACAAATAACCGTTGGAATGGGCTCCGTGGATCTTACATTAACAAGCCAACAAAACTAAATGAACCTGTGTTATTGTACAAGGACTCCAAAATGTCTGAGGAAAATTACTAGATCTTTTTTTGGGATATTTTCCCCCTTTTTTCGTGATATCCAATTGAGATCCAATCTTGTCTCATCGCAGCAACCCCTCAAAGGGCTCGGGGGAGGCAAAGGTCGAATCATGTGTCCTCCGAATCATGACCCGTCAAACCACACTCCTTAACACCTGCCCGCTTAACCTGGAAGCCAGCAACACCAATGCGTCGGAGGAAACACCGTTGAACTGACGACCAAAGGCAGCCTGCAGGCACCCTGCCCACAAGGAGGCGCTAGAACGCAATGAGCCATGTAAAGCACCCCCGGCCAAACCCTCACGACGCTGGTCCAATTGTGCGCCACCCTATAGGACTCCCAGTCACAGCCGGTTGTGACACAGCCTGGGATTAAACCCAGGTCTGTAGTGACACCTCAAGCACTGCGATGCAGCGCCTTAAACCACTGAGCCACTCGGGAGGCCAAAAATAATATGATCTAATTGATGTCATTAATTATACTGAAAAGGATCAAAATAAAGAGAGTCGAACACTCCATATATAAACTCCCTTCTTCAGGGTGACTATACTGAACATTAATTATACTGAACTAAAAGATATAAACGCAACATAGGGGTGTGGATCAGAAAACCAGTCAGTATCTTGTGTGACCACCATTTGCCTCCTGCAGCACGACATACTGTATCTCCTTCACATAGAGTTGATCAGGCTGTTGATTGTGGCTGGTGGAATGTTGTCACACTCCTCCTCAATGTCTGTGTGAAGTTGCTGGATATTGGCGGGAACTGGAAAAGGCTGTCGTACATGTTGATCCAGAGCATCCCAAACGTGCTCAATGGGTGACATGCCTGGTGAGTATGCAGCCATGGAAGAACTGGGACATTTTCAGCTTCCTGGAACTGTGTACAGATCCTCGTGACATGGGGCCCATGCATTATCATGCTGAAATATGAGGTGATGGCGGAGGATGAATGGCGCAACAATGGGCCTCAGGATCTCATCACATTATCTCTGTACATTCAACTTGCCATTGATAAAATGAAATTGTGTTCGTTGTCCATAGGTTATGACTGTCCATACCATAACCCCACCGCCACTGTGGGGCACTCTGTCCACAACTTTGACATTAGCAAACCGCTCACCCACACAACCCCATATACGCTGTCGGCCATCTTCCCAGTACAGTTAAAACCAGGATTAATCCGTGAGTAGCACACTTCTCCAGCGTGCCATTGGCCATCGAAGGTGAGTATTTGCCCACTGAAGTCTGTTTACGTCGCCGAACTGCAGTCAGGTCAAGTCCCTGGTGAGGACAACGAGCACGCAGATGTGCTTCCCTGAAATGGTTCCTGACAGGTTGTGCAGACATTCTTCAGTTGTGTAAACCTACAGTTTCATCAGCTGTCCGGGTGGCTTGATACTAGGTCTGCGGTTGTGAGGCCAGTTTCTGTATAAGCACTTTGGGACAACTGCTGATGTAAAACGGCTTCATAAATCAAAATTCTCAAAAATGACGCTGGAGGCAGCTTATGGTCGAGAAATTAACATTCAGTAATCTTGCAACAGTTCTGGGGGACATTTCTGCAGTCAGCATGCGAACTGCACTCTCCCTCAAAGTTTTTTTTGTGGCCTTTAATTTTGTGGCCTTTTAATCAGCCTCTTGATATGCCACACCTGTCAAGTGGATGGATTATCTTGATAAAGGAGAAATGCTCACTAACAGGGATTCAAACACATTTTGCACAAAATTTGAGAGAAACTGTATATAAGCTTTTTGTGCGTATGTAACATCTCTGGGATCATTTATTTCAGCTCAATAAATATGGGACCAACATTTTACATGTTGCCTTTATATTTTTGTTCAGTGTATATTAATGGTAGTGTCAGTGAAATTACATGGCCATGAGCACCACTGCAGATTTTGAGATGTTACAGCGTGGTGGCCACGGAACAAATCAATCAATCGATCAATCAAATGGATTTATAAAGCCAGATTACATGAGCAGTTGTCCCAAAGTGCTTATACAGAAACCAAGCATAAAACCCAAGAGAGCAAGCAATGCAGATGTAGTAGCACGGTGGCTAGGAAAAACGAATTAGAAAGGCAGGAACCTAGGAAGAAACCTAGAGAGGAACCAGGCTCCGAGGGGTGGCCAGTCCTCTTCTGACTGTGCCAGGTGGAAATTCTAACAGTACATGTCAATTAAGGCCAGATCGTTCTTCAAGATGCAAGCATAACAGCTGCTAAATGTGTGGATGTGACCAATAAAATGTGATTTGATTTGAAGATGTTCAAACGTTAATAGATGACCAGCAGGGTCAAATAATAATGCCAGTGAGGGAGGCAGAGAGAGCGAGAGAGAGGGAGGGAGAGGGTAGAAACAGCAGGTCCGGGACATGGGAGTATGAATAATGAACATGTCAGGGTTCCATAGCCACTAGCAGAACAGAAAAAACTGGATCAGCAGCACGACCAGGTGGACTGCGGATGGGGAAAGCCAGGAGTCATCAGGCCAGGTACTGTAGCCCTGAGGCATGGCCCTAGGGTTCAGGTCCTCCAGGAGGGAAGAGAGAAAAAGAGACAGGAGAATTACACCAGATTTAACAGACTGACCCTAGCCCCACAGCACATAGACTACTGCAGCATAGATACTGGAAAATCTCCCCCACCGCACGATCCCAAGGACAGGAAGGACGATCTTGTCAGTTACTCAACCCACTCAGGTCGAGTATAGTGAAAAAGCCTACCTGACGCACCCCTCTTAGGGATGGCATGGGAGAGCGCAAACTCTTATACTGATCCCAAGCCTCCGTAATGGGATCAGAGGCACAGAATTCCAGTGGAGAGAAGACTTAGCCAGCTAGGCAAAGACAGCAAGGGTGGTTCATCACTTCAGTGCCTTGCCATTCACCTTCACACCCCTGGCCAAAGACTACATTAAATCATAATAAATACTGAAGAGATGAGTGTTCAGTAAAGACATAAAGGTTGAGACCGAGTCTGCGTCTCTCACATGGACAGGTAGACCGTTCCGTGAAAATGTAGCTCTATAGGAGAAAGAGAGGATAGCACTAGAGTAATATAAACACATTTTGGGGTTCTATACAAGATTATATCAGCCGTATTTAGCACTAGATTAAGTTTATTTAGTGCCTTATCCGGGTAGCCGGAGAGTAGAGCAGTGCAGTAGTCTAATCTCGAAGCGACAACAGCATGTATTTGCTTTTCTGCATCATTTTTGACAAAATGTTTCAAATTTTTGCAATGTTAACGAAGATGGGAAAGGCTGCTCATTAAATATTTTTTATATGTTCGTCGAAAGAGAGATCAGGGTCCAGAGTAATGCCAAGGTCCTTCACAGTTTTATTTGAGAAAACTGTACAACCATTGAGACTTATTGTCAGATTTCTCAAGACCTAGGACTAGCGTCTCTGTTTTGTCCGAGTTTAAAAGTAAAAATATTGCCGACATCCACTTCCTCATATCTGAAACACAAGCTTCCAGGGTAGGCTATTATGGAGCTTCCCAAGTTTCATTGAAATGTGTAGCTGTGTGTCATCTGCATAGCAGTGAAAGTTGACATTGTGTTTCCGAATGACATCACCAAGAGGTAGCATATTTAGTGAATAGTGGTCCCAGAACGGAACCTTGAGGAACACTGAAATTTACCATTGATTTGTCAGAGGAAATACCATCTACAGAGACAAATTGATATCTTTCGGATAAGATAAGATCTTATCAGATAAGATAAGATCAAAAACAGGCAAGAACTTTTACAAAGGGGACCATCTCTCCAAAAGAATGAGGTGAGCAAAGGAGTTGAAAGAGGCACTAAGGTCTAGGAGCACGAGGACAGACGCAAAGCCTTGGTCGGACACCATTAAAAAGTCATTTATCACATTCAAATCAAATCAAATCAAATAGTTTTTGTCACATGCGCCAAATACAACAGGTGTTGTATTTGCTTACTTACAAGCTCTTAACAAACAATGCAGTTCAAGACATAGAGTTAAGAAAATATTTACTAAATAAACTAAAGTGAAAAAAATGTGAGATAAAATGTTTTAAAAAATTAGGCTATATACCGGGAATACCGGTACTGAGTCAATGTGCGGGGGTACAGGTTCGTTGAGGTAATTTGTAAAGTGACTATGCATAGACAATAAACAGCGAGATGCAGCAGTATAAAAACAAAGGGGTGGGGGATCAAATAAATAGTCCGGGTGGCCATTTGATTAATTGTTCAGCAGTGTTATGGCCTGGGGGTAGAAGCTGTTAAGGAGCCTTTGGTACCACTTGCCGTGTGATAGCAGAGAGAGCAGTCTATAACTTGGGTGACTGGAGTATTTGACCATTTTTAGGGACTTCCTCTGACACCGCCAAGAGTATAGGTCCTGGATGGCAGGAAGCTTGGCATCAATGATGTACTGGGCTGTACGTACTACACTCTGTAGCGCCTTACGTTCAGATGCCAAGCAGTTGCCATACCAGGCGTTGATGCAACCCGCCAGGATGGTCTCGATGGTGCAGCTGTAGAACTTTTTGAGGATCTGGGGACCCATGCAAAACATTTTCAGTCTCTTGAGGGGGAAAAGGTGTTGTCGTGCCCTCTTCACAACTGTCCTGGTGTGTTTGGACCATGACAGTTTGTTGGTGATGTGGACACCAAGGAACTTGAAACTCTCGACCCGCTCCACTTCAGCCGCGTCGATGTTAATGGGGCCTGTTTGGCCCTCCTTTTCCTATAGTCCACGATCAGCTCCTTTATCTTGCTCACATTGAGGGAGAGCACCACACTGCCAGGTTTCTGTCCTCCTCCCTATAGGCTGTCTCATCATTGTTGGTGATCTTAGTACTATGATGGGGTCTAAAACCAGACTGGAGAAATTCATATACATTATTTGTCTTCAGGAAGGCATTGAGTTGCAGACCAACAGCTTTTTTTATTGAGAGGAATGGGAGATTCGATATAGGCCGATAGTTGATTTTTTTAGTGAGTTTTGTACACAGGGAGCAATTTATTAAATTCAACAGGAAGTGGCTCTTTCAGTAGTTCAGTTTGAATTAGTTCCAGTAGACAGCTGGAATTTTAGAGGCCATGACTATTTTTGTGAATGTGTCGAAAGATACAGGATAAAAAAACTTGAGTGTCTCTATTGATACGATTTCATGGAAGTTTGTTGCAGACTCAGAACAACTGATTTTTGAAGAAATACATATATTCAAAGAAGAGTCTGTCATTTCTTTTCTAATGTCCATGATCTTTTCATTGAAGAAGTTCACAAACTCATCACTTCTAAAGTGAAGGCCATCCTCACTTGGGGAATGCTGCTTTTTACACAGCTTTTCATCAGTATCAAAATACATTTGGATAGTTGTTCTCCTCCATCAGGGTGTAAAAGGAGGCTGATCGAGCAATAGTGAGTTCTTTTCGATATTGCATGGTACTGTCTTTCCAAGCTACTACGCTAACATGTGGACGGTCATACCAACGATCATTTAGCTATTTGATTTGGAATTTTAAGACCCCTTGAAGTATAAAAAAATATATATAAAACAATTGTTTGATGAAATATTGAATTTGGCCTTATTACTATCAGCCCGTACAAACAGATTTAATAACGGATTCATTACAAGGATCAACAGATAGTCCCCCAAAAAATCGAAAGGAAGTTTGTTCTGAAGTGTCTGTCCTACAGTGCATCTGAAAAATATTCAGACCGCTTGACTTTTTCCACATTTTGTTGTGTTACAGCCTTATTCTAAAATGTATTAAATTGTGTTTTTCTCCATCAATCTACATACAATACCCCATAAAGCAAAAACAGATTTTTAGACATTTTTGCAAATGTATAAAAAAAAAAAGAGAAATATCACATTTACATAAGTATTCAGAATCTTTGTTGATCACATTTGGCAGCGATTACAGCCTTGAGTCTTCTAGGGTATGATGCTGTATTTGGGGAGTTTCTTCCATTCTCCTCTGAAAGTCCTCTCAAGCTCTGTCAGGTTGGATGGGGAGCGTTGGTGCACAGCTATTTTCAGGTCTGTCCAGAGATGTTCGATTGGGTTCATATCCGAGCTCTGGCTGGGCCACTCAAAGACATTCAGAGACTTGTCCCGAAGCAACTCCTGCATTGTTTTGGCTGTGTGCTTAGGGTCATTGTCCTGTTGGAAGGTGAACCTTTGCCCCAGTTTGAGGTCCTGTGTACTCTGGAGCAGGTTTCCATCAATGATTTCTCTGTACTTTGAACTCCAATCAATTTGTAGAAACATCTCAAGGTTGATCAATGGAAACTGGATGCACCTGAGCTCAATTTCGAGTCTCATAGCAAAGGGTCTGAATACTTACATAAATAAGGTATTTCCATTTTTTGGTGCAAAAATGTCTAAAAAACGTTTTGTTTTATTTTATTTTATTGTGGGGTATTTTGTGTAGATTGATGAGGATTTGTTTTTATTTAATCAATTTTAGAATAAGGCTGTAACAAAACAAAATGTGGAATAAGGGAAGGGGTCTGAATTCTTTCTGAATGTACTGTATATCTGAGAGATTTTATTTATTTTTGACATGCATTTAACCCCTTAGTTTTGACACTAAACTTTGTCCATATACTGTACATCCATTATTTTTTAAACTGGTACCAGGGGACATTCAGACTAGTCTTGTGAGGCTTGTGGGCATCCTAAAGCGAAACTGCAAACACCTTCATGTTTGTGAGTTTCCTCTTTCTATAGAGGGGTAGTTTGTAGGCCGAACCATTGAGATGCTACAGACAATTTAGTGCGAACACCGATTTTCGGGATATTTCATGGTCTGACAAACACCACTTTAGCTTTGCGGAATGCGGAAGTGCGACATCGGCGGATATGATAGATTGAGACGCATTCAATGGAGATATCTTTAGTTTAAACTGATGGATCTTGCTGGGGATGTTTTTATTATGCTAATTAGATTTCAGCGGAGCCATGGAAATCGACTCTAGGGGGTTAACTGACTTTTGTACCACGACATCCTAGGGTAGGTGGATGGAGTTTGGAAGGGCATCTAGGAATGTTTGGATTGCCTGAGAATTTATGGTGCTGCTTTTGATAATCCTTGGTTGGGGTCTAAGCAAATGATTTGTTGAGATTGGCAAACTTAATAAGATGTTTGTTCGATAGTCCCAGATTATGAGGAAAAACATTTAGATCCACAATATCTATTCCAAGGGAAAAAAATAGATCCAGGCTATGATTGTGGCAATGTGTAGGTCACGAGACATGTTGGACAAAACCCACTGAATCGATGATGGCTGCGAAAGCCTTTTGGAGTGGGTCTGTGGACTTTTCCATGTGAATATTGAAGTAATCAAAAACGTGAATATTATCTGGCCTGACTACGAGGCCCGATAGGAATTCAGGAAACTCAGTGAGGAACGCTGTATATGGCCCAAGAGGCCTGTAAACAGTAGATGTAAAAAGTGATTGAGTAGGATGCATAGATTTCATGACTAGAACCTCAAAAGAAAAGAACACTCTTTTTTTAATAATTGAAATTTACTGTCATAAATGTTAGCAACACCTTCGCCTTTGCGGGATGAGCGGGGGATATGGTAACTTGTGTAACCAGATGTTGGTAGATAAGTTGAGAGCACCCCTCCAGCTAGGATGGAGTTCATCACTCCATAGCAGGCCAGGCTTGGTCCTGTTTGTGGGAGAGTCCCAGAAAGAGGGCTAATTATCTGCAAATTAAATCTTTTGGGAGGGGCAGAAAACAGTTTTCAACCAGCGATTGAGTTGTGCGAGTCTGCTGCAGAGCTCATCACTACCCCTAACTGGGAGGGGGCTAGAGACAATTTCTCGATGCTGACACATCTTTCTGGCTAAGTTACACTCTGAAGCGATGTTGAGCTTGGTGACCTCTGTGTTACGGCTTTCTTCCGTCAAAGGAGAGTCGGACCAAAATGCAGCGTGGTTAAATCGAGACATCTTTAATGATGATAAATACGAAACATACAAAAACAAGAAACGGAACGTGAAAACCTAATACAGCCTGTCTGGTGACAACTAACACAGAGACAGGAACAATCACCCACAAAACACACAGTGAAACCCAGGCTACCTAAATATGGTTCCCAATCAGAGACAACGAGAATCACCTGACTCTGATTGAGAACCGCCTCAGGCAGCCATAGACTATGCTAGACACCCCTACTCAGCCACAATCCCAATGCCTACTAAAACCCCAATACGAAAACACAACACAAAATAAACCCATGTCACACCCTGGCCTGACCAAATAAATATATAAACACAAAATACTAAGACCAGGGCGTGACACTCTGACTGTTTCATCCTAACATCTTTGGCGCTGATGTGGAGAACAATATCCCTATCCTCAGCCAGCACCATCTTCAGATTAGCCTTTACATCGGTAGCCCTGCCCCCTGGTAAACAATGTTTGACCGCTGGATGATTCGTTTAAGTCTAATACTGCAGGTAATGGAGTTGCCAATGACTAGGCTTTTCAATTTGTCAGAGCTAATGGTGGGAGGCTCAGACCCCATAACAGGTAGAGGAGAGACCTGAGAAGGCTTTGACTCAGATTCCTGGCTTAGTGGGGAAAACTGGTTGAAAGCTTATATCGGTTGAATGAGCAACACCGGTTGAGCATGCAGACAGTTAGTACCACCTGTACTTACTGGGCAAAACTAAGACGTTGGGAAATGTGTTAAATGCAAAGTTTGATTAGACGGCTTTTAAAAGTAAAAAGTTAGAGTTTGGCAGGTAGCCAAGCAGCAACAAACAGTCCAGCAGCACGGAGATAATGCTGAAGTGTGACGGATGTGACATATGGGTGGTCCCCGGTATCCAAAACAGCAGAGAATTTGAGCATTGCACTTCAACACTCTTAGTTGTTGTGGAAATTGACCCAGTATGCTGTTTACTTTCTGCATGTAAGTCATATCGCTGAGTCTACCTTCAAGATGTAAAAGTGGTCGTCCGAAGAGAGAGAGGGTATACTGTACAGTTGGTGTACCAGCCCTTCCATCCCAAGTATACTATAGGCTACAGTATGTAAGGATAGTAGGTCCTAACTAATGTTTAAGGTTTGTCATTTATTTGAAAAATGCACATATGATATGATACAACTGTATTCAAAGTAATTCGGCTACATTTACAAAATCAAGATTAAGGTGAAGATCACTTTATTGGTCAATAGCACATAAGGTCCAACCTAAATTTGACTTCCCCTTTGAACCCAACCCCTCCGAAAGGTTCACATGCATACACATACATTTAACGTTTTTTGGGGGAGAACCAAGATAATTGCATAATCATACATGTATGTCTCTCATGCATCCCTGCTATTTCCCTTGTGTGACCTATAATTCCTTAACCTCACAATGTTCCCTTCTCCCTGGTTCTTCCTCTAAGGCCTCCAAATCATCCAGAATGATCCTAGCTGTAAATTTCACATTTCGATAGCTATGACAGAATGACAGGACTCCCAGAGATTTTCTAGTTTTCCAGGTGTTCCCATTTAAATGTCATCCGTCAGTGTAAACCACAGATTAACCATTCGTCAAACGTGGAACTAAGTTGCCAGAAGATTGTCAGCAGGTGGGCGCTCTACCACAAGGTTGTGCCGAGACACAGGGTCTCTCAGGTCTGATTCAGGAAGCCTCTGTTGCTTGGCTTCAGAACAAGAACATGTCTAATGGACTTTTGAAAGAAACTCTCTGTGCGACATTGGAGTGTTCTGAGCAGCTGAAATATAGTAGTATGTTGGGTCAACTTTCAAGGAATTGAATGATGGGTTTATGTTTGATGGGTATAACATTAATACTTGTTACAATTGCTAATAATGGTGCTTGTGAGGTTCCAGTGTTTTCCTTTAGGATGACAGTGATTTGCTGTGTCAGTAGTTTTCTGTTCATTCAACAAAGTACCTAAACACATTTTCATTGGGACCCTTAAAGCTGTAAGGTCATCAAAATGTAACATGTCTGGTCAAGTTTGGGAATGCGCTTTCCGTCTTTACGTTGCCATTTCAGTTGTTACAGAATACAGCAATGTTTTTACAGTCAGAAAATACTACAAATTCAACTGTACGCTACAATGGAGTCATCATTTGTGATTAATGAACTTCTGACCCATCGGCTGGTGATCCTACCATATAAAACACCAATAAACATTCTGTTGGGTTATTTTTTGAAGGCTATGTATTTTTCATTGACCAATCTAATGAATCATCAAAGATTTTACAGGGCACCATTCAATTTCCTGTCGACTTGACAAATAAATAGAGGTATGCTAGATACGAGTGGTGGTAGGTGTCGTTTAAGATGAGGGAGGATGATTACGTGTTTTATGAGCATGGATTTATTTCTATTACAGCATATTGGATGACTGTCATTCATATTCCATTCATCCAGCTCAATGTAACATGGATAGGTTTAGGCTACTTACTACATGATACTCAAATTTTCCCTATACCCATCAAGGTTGCTACAACCCAGCCTATGGATTAAAGTTTACAATGTACTGTAGGTGCACAGATTGAGAGAAATTTGAGTAATCAAGGTGAGAGACATTGACACATTCAATACAGCCTTGCACACTCTTGCCTGCATCTAGCAGATCTAGGGTGTAATCATTAGTCCAACAGTTGCAAACAAGAGTTTCTATTGGACAAATTCAGGTATGTTTATGCCTGTTTTTCAACAGAATCGGTAGTATTAATACACTCCTGATCACACGCAAACAGTTCACTTTCATAGCAGCCAGATCGTTGTATAATTCCTTCTTGCATCTATGCACTCTCCTCCTCTCACCTTTCCCCTCCCTTGTGGACTTCAGTGCACAACACATCAGTGGTTTGTGACCAGGCAAAAAATACTTTCTAAGTCAAACCTTCATATCATAACCGCTAACCGTTACACACAGACTACATTGTTGTCCCCTCATTAGCTAATGTCAAGTCAAAAACATATCTACTAGAGCTAACCCATTAGTAAACCCGCTACAATCATGTAGTACACTGTACAGCTAGCAAGCTGTTTAGCAGTTACATCGATCGGCGAGCCGCAGTGGCAATAAATTAATAAAACCAAAAGCTTAACTTGACTTGGAAGAGTCCCAATGTTAGATAGCCATAGCCAACTAGGTCACATAGCATCCCTCTCTGTTTGAGCTGGGTGTTTGAGTAGGCTAAACTAGCTAGCTATATTTGCTAGCTAACTAAGTGAAAGTGAAAAAAAATATGAAATATAGCTATTTCTCTCTCGCTCTCTCTCTCTCTCTTTTGCTTCTCCTTCAGTTGAACAAAATACACATTTTCAAATTTGTTAAACTATTGCCTTTCTCTCTCTTTGAGTCAACTACTCACCAGATTTTGTGCTAGCTAGCTGTACTGTAGCCTATGCTTTTAGTACTAGATTCATTACCTGATCCTTTGATTGTGTGGACAACATGTTAGTTCATGCTGCAAAAGCTTTGATCGGTTGGAGGATGTCATCTGGAAGTTGTCATGATTACTCTGTAAGTCTATGGAAAGCGGTGAGAAACTGTTTTTGTTTTATTGAAGTCAATGTTCCGAGAGGAGGAAGGACCAGCTGTCCTCCGGGTATACCATCGTGCTACCCTACAGAGTGCTGCTGAGGCTACTGTAAACCATTGCAAAACAGTGTGCTTTAATCAATTCTTTGGTGATGTGAATATATTTAGTATAGTTTTATCTAAAAACGATCACTTTAATGTTTCACTATTTTTACTTTTATGAAATTCACTGAGGAGGATTGTCCACCCCTTCTTCCACTGCTACTAGATTCTTTATCTACAATTCCATCATCAACATTTCAACAAAACAACCATGTTTCTGACATTATTTATCAGTATGCTGTCTTCATAGGCTTATGTAAGACATTTATACCTGGTTCTAACATGCATCCTTTGTCCTGATCTTTTCCACATTCTGATTGTGCCTGCATTTTCAGACAGGTTTAGAGGATTAAAAACTGATTAGCTGATTGTGATCAGATCTTCCTGATCACCCCCGGAGGTAGTCAGGCATGCATTTTATCTGGATATAAGTGTAGACGGATCTGGACAGTGGAACCATTTAAATAATCATTATCCCGCCTTCTAATATTGACAGGTGGCACCATTGACTTATGGCATCAATATCTGTCTTAAAATGTATAAATACATATTATTTTGAAAGTATGGCTGTCAAATAATTTGCAAACAGGGAGACGCAAGGAAATCTGGTCACAATGCAGACACAGTGTAGGAATAAGTGACATTTTAATACCATGTGTAGACATATTTCTGAAAATGCTGGCCAAATCAAATAAATTAGGCTCTAGATGCCCCCCTATCACAGCACACTCATGTCAAAAATGTAAACAGTGTTTCATTACATCAGGTCACAAGTTTGCAGATAACACAACAGTGGTAGGCTTGATCACCGACAATAACGAGAGGAGGTCAGAGACCTGACCGTGTGGTGCAAGGACAACAACCTCTCCCTCAATGTGTTCAAGACAAGGGAGATAATTGAGGACTACAGGAAAAGGAGGACCGAGCACGCCCCATTCTCATCGACGGGGCTGTAGTGGAGCAGGTTGAGAGCTTCAAATTCCTTGGCGTCCACATCACCAACAAACTAACATTGTCCAAGCATACCAAGACAGTCATGAAGAGGGAACGACAAAATATATTCCCCCTCAGAAGACTGAAAAGATTTGGCATGGGTCCTCATATCCTCTAAAGTTTCTACAGCTGCATCATCGAGATCGGGATTGCATCACTGCCTGGTCTGGCAACTGCTCAGCATCCGACCGCAAGGCAGGGTAGTAGTGCGAATGCCCCAGTACATCACAGGGCCCAACTTCCTGCCATCCAGGACCTCTATACCAGATGGTGTCAGAGGAAGGCCCTAAAAATTGTCAAAGACTCCAGGCACCCTAGTCATATACTGGTCTCTCTGCTATCGCACGGCAAGTGGTACCGGAGCACCAAGTCTAGGTCCAAGAGGCTTCTAAACAGCTTCTACCCCCAAGCCATAAGACTCCTGAACATATAATCAAATGGCTACCCAGACTATTTGCATTGTCGCCCCCCACACCCTCTTTTACGCTGCTGCTATTCTCTGTTATACGCTGCTGCTATTCTCTATTCTCTGTGTGTGCCCCCACACATTGACTCTGTACTGGTAACCCCTCTATATAGCCTCGGTATTGTTATTTTACTCCTGCTCTTTAATTATTTGTTACTTTCATTTTTTATTTTTTATTTGGGGGGGCTGTTTTTCTTAACACTGCATTGTTGGTTAAGGGCTTATAAGTAAGTATTTCACTGTAAGGTCTACACCTGTTGGTTAAGGGCTTATAAGTAAGCATTTCACTGTAAGATATACACCTGTTGGTTAAGGGCTTATAAGTAAGCATTTCACTGTAAGATATACACCTGTTGGTTAAGGGCTTATAAGTAAGCATTTCACTGTAAGGTATACACCTGTTGGTTAAGGGCTTATAAGTAAGCATTTCACTGTAAGATATACACCTGTTGGTTAAGGGCTTATAAGTAAGTATTTCACTGTAAGATATACACCTGTTGGTTAAGGGCTTATAAGTAAGCATTTCACTGTAAGATATACACCTGTTGGTTAAGGGCTTATAAGTAAGCATTTCACTGTAAGGTCTACACCTGTTGGTTAAGGGCTTATAAGTAAGCATTTCTGTAACGATATACACCTGTTGGTTAAGGGCTTATAAGTAAGCATTTCACTGTAAGATATACACCTGTTGGTTAAGGGCTTATAAGTAAGCATTTCACTGTAAGATATACACCTGTTGGTTAAGGGCTTATAAGTAAGTATTTCACTGTAAGATATACACCTGTTGGTTAAGGGCTTATAAGTAAGCATTTCACTGTAAGATATACACCTGTTGGTTAAGGGCTTATAAGTAAGTATTTCACTGTAAGATATACACCTGTTGGTTAAGGGCTTATAAGGCATTTCACTGTAAGGTATACACCTGTTGGTTAAGGGCTTATAAGTAAGCATTTCACTGTAAGGATATACACCTGTTGGTTAAGGGCTTATAAGTAAGTATTTCACTGTAAGATATACACCTGTTGGTTAAGGGCTTATAAGTAAGCATTTCACTGTAAGGTATACACCTGTTGGTTAAGGGCTTATAAGTAAGCATTTCACTGTAAGATATACACCTGTTGGTTAAGGGCTTATAAGTAAGCATTTCACTGTAAGATATACACCTGTTGGTTAAGGGCTTATAAGTAAGTATTTCACTGTAAGGTATACACCTGTTGGTTAAGGGCTTATAAGTAAGTATTTCACTGTAAGATATACACCTGTTGGTTAAGGGCTTATAAGTAAGTATTTCACTGTAAGATATACACCTGTTGGTTAAGGGCTTATAAGTAAGCATTTCACTGTAAGGTATACACCTGTTGGTTAAGGGCTTATAAGTAAGTATTTCACTGTAAGATATACACCTGTTGGTTAAGGGCTTATAAGTAAGCATTTCACTGTAAGGTATACACCTGTTGGTTAAGGGCTTATAAGTAAGCATTTCACTGTAAGATATACACCTGTTGGTTAAGGGCTTATAAGTAAGCATTTCACTGTAAGATATACACCTGTTGGTTAAGGGCTTATAAGTAAGCATTTCACTGTAAGATATACACCTGTTGGTTAAGGGCTTATAAGTAAGCATTTCACTGTAAGATATACACCTGTTGGTTAAGGGCTTATAAGTAAGCATTTCACTGTAAGATATACACCTGTTGCATTCGGCGTATGTGACAAATGTCATTTCATTTTATTTGTATCAGTAGCGTAAACCCTTTTTTCCTCGAACAGATGACGATCATGCTTGACTCAATGCATTCTCCTACAGCAGGCATCGTCAACTAGAGTTTTTCTTGAGCGGATGGTCTCGGGGCCAGAACATAATTTCACATAATTTGTAGACTGCAAATTGACCGCAAGAAGCCCAAAAATAATGTAATATTTGACTAAACGTAATAATTTCAAACCCAGCTTACATTTGTAAACGACCACATCTATCTCTCTATTATACATGGGAATACTTTGGAACAGACTTCCCAAATCAAAATCACTTGGAGCTGATTTGCTGGTGTTGTTACAGTATTTTATGTCCAAAAATATATAAAGAAATTGCTCAGAAAACTTGGGAGGACAAATAAAATCACCAGCAGGCCAAATTCGGCCCGTGTGCCGCCTATTGGGAAACCCTGTCCTACAGCATCTGGACAGCATTTCATGTGTATCTTAGTTATTACACTGAATTTTTTGTTCCCTTAGGTCAGGTTGTGAAATCATCTTGATGTGTACAATGTGTGTTTTTATTCTCATGAGATTTACATTGTGAAGGCCTAACATTGTGTATTCTGGGCTACCCTGGGAGTATTTCAGCCTGTATGCTGAAACTGCCCCCGTTAATCATTGCAATACTGAGGTGCAGAAAGCCAAAATGGAGTCATTAGTTGATGCAGGATGCTGCAGAGCTATGAAACTCAAAGAAATATGACAAACTGAAGTCTACAACAACATTCTCAACTGATATCAGATTTGGTTGGACATTTTTGACGAGTTTCAGCTGTAAAACTAGGCTACTAGGAACGGTACCATATCACAGTCATTTTATGCCCCTTGTTCATTGCTCACTTGTACAACATGATCTCCTGCTGTCCACCTTGGTAAGCCCTTCCCATGAGCACACAATAGGAAAATGACAATGGGCAGATGGAGTTATGGAGAACAACGGAATATGAAAAACAACGGAACAGAATGCCAGTTACCAAGCCCGAGGTTTGGTCCCAGCATGTGAAAGCCTGTAGCCTTATCTAGGACCCACCCTGGTTCCTGGAACCCTCAGGACTTCATGTGTATACCCTCAGCCCCCACACACAATCCTGTCCTTTTGACTACTCTTTTTCTCCTGGCACTGACAGAAAGAGGCTGTCTCTCTCAGTATTTCTTATCTGTGTCTCTCTCTTTTAGCCTGGATAATTAAGAGTGGCTGTTGGTCAGTAAAAGTTGGAGAAGACCCAGAGAAAAGAGAGAGAGGGAGAGAGGCAGAGAAAGAGGAGAAGAGAGAGGGGTAGAGAGAAGGGGGAGGGAGGGAGGTGAAGAAAGTGAAAGGGAAGAGGGGGAGAGAAAGAGAGAGGGGAAGAAAGTGAGAAGGGGAGGCAGGGGGAGAGAGGGGAAGAGAGAGGCAGAGAGAGAGAGAGCGCGAGAGAGAGAGAGGAGAGAGAGAGAGAGAGAGAGAGAGAGAGTGAGAGAACTGGAAAGTGAATGGAGAGGGCAGGCTTTCAGTCACAGGAGGAACATTTGGTGCAGTGCTGAAACTTCTTCCCCCAACACAGCTTCTTCTTCTACCTAGACCTTGCCACGGTTATGGCCACAGGGCACATATGAGAAGGTGACGGGGGACACTGACACTCGGACTACACTAACCTCTGGTAACTTTTTTTTTTGGGGGGGGGGTTGGGGGGTTTGCTTTTGCCATTTTTGGAAAACCACATTTTGTACACTTGTTGATTTTGGGTCTGCAAGGGCCTTTGATGCCAATACTTTAATCTACGGTATGCTAAAGAATGTTTCATGTTTAAATTTAGGAAACAGATTGTTTCTTGTTTGAAATGTGTTTATTATTCAATTGTTTAATGCATTGTAAAGCAAGTTGTACCTGTTGGATCCTTTTGGGATTTAGACTGAGTATGAACTTTCAGTACAATTTCAGATCATTCTGGTTTTTGAGTGTGTTTTAGTGTGTTGTAGCTTTCACTGAAGCTTTGTGCTTTATCAATGTCTCAATAGATGTGATAATCTACCAGTGTTTAAATTCCTATGATCTGAGCGGCTGCAGCAGCAGACAGCAGGTAGCATACTGAAGACATTAGGAGCAGTTATCAGTCCCTTGTTTGTGCCTCTGTCATATGCAAAGAATGAATGGAATTATTTAACTGAACTCTGCTTGGCGCTCGACTCAGTCTCCTCTCATAAACAGAAAAAGAAAGTTGAGGGAACAAAATCCATAGAAATACCAAGATCAGGGGTTTGCATAAATTGCTTTCATGAGTTTCTGTGAGTGTGACAGATTTATATAAAACAAAAGTTAGGCATTCCCAAAAGTAAACCCCTAGCCTGTAGCTCATTCTAAAATAGG
The DNA here is from genome assembly GCF_018296145.1 of Oncorhynchus tshawytscha. NCBI lineage: Eukaryota > Metazoa > Chordata > Actinopteri > Salmoniformes > Salmonidae > Oncorhynchus > Oncorhynchus tshawytscha. The sequence goes on from NC_056453.1 coordinate 34,253,819, forward strand.
AACATATTGGATGATAATATACCCCTCCCAGGCTCCAAGTGGTTTAGTCTACTGTGATGATATGGGTTCATGGTTTTGCTTATTTGATTTGATTTCAAGGGAGAGCTAATATAATGTTTTGGCTTTTCCCTTGGTGCCTGAGGAACTTGGCAGTAATTAACGTTCCCCTTACCTTGGCAAAGTTGTAATCAATTATGTATATAAACCCTGGATTGCTGATGCTATGTATTGGCCAAAGAGAGGCTTTGAAACCACCAGTCTGCCATATTGGTACTCCCCAGAAGAAGCAGTCCTCCACATGAATGAATGGAATTCTACAGTATTTCAATTACATTTTTTAAGAACAAAATGACATGGATCTAAAGGTCCAAAGCAGCCATTTGTATCTCAATATCAAATCATTTCTGGGTAACAATTAATAACTTACTGTAATTGTTTTCTATTAATATGGTCATGAACAAAAAGATTGCTTCTTAGTTTGCTAAGAATATTGCTAGGACTGTCTGGGAGTGGTCTGAGAGGGGAGGGATAACTGAAAAACGATCTGTTATTGGCAGAGAGCGTTGGAATTCCCATCAAAACAGGCAGACATTTCAGGCGGTATTTTCAAACAGCTCTTACACTAAAAGGGCATCATCATCATTTTCTGAATTTAAAATTATTATTCCAACCTCAGTGTGGAAATATATACATATTTTACTGCACTGGGCAGTAAGTATTTTTGTTTTTGTAGTGGGGAAAGTAACAAACTATACTTTAAGGAATATTTCTAAATATATATATTTTTCTGCTTAGCTAACATAATCAAATGTATGTGTCTGTAATAAAATAAGGAGCTTATAATAGAATAAAGCTGGCAAAAACAAATGAAGGTATAAAAATAAATGTATTTATGTATAGCTTCCAAAATATTTTTTACAATGGTGGCGGAGTGTCACAATTGAGGCGCGGTGGCTTAGAAACAGCTAGTCAGTCAGCTAGTGTACATGCTGTATAAATCATTGGTTGTAGTACATGCTGAACAGCAGCTGTTGATTTTGGGATGGAATAACTTTTAATTGCATTATTTAAAGGAGTTCAGTCCAAAATGCAATGGTTGACATATTAAACACAGTAATTTAAGACAGCAGGTGCTAATGTTTAAATAACTATTCTAGTAGGTGCACATTAACTTCCCCAATTAGCTTTGGAGTGGTGAAAACAACATCTCAAATGTATCCCTAACAACAACTCTATCAATCAGAAGACCATAGCAACCAAAAAGGTTAGGGTAAGAACCAGATGAAGGAACCAGAAAATCCGTAAGTGATCATCTATATAAGTTTGTGCTTTCGGCTCGAACCACGAACAGGTTAACTCTGTTGGTAGCACCTTTTCTGGAAAAGTGGGAGGAATCAGCTGTTCAACATGAGCTTCCTGACTCCCACGTCCAGCTGGATGCAACCCACCAGGCATGACATAAATATTTTACAAAGTATTGCTGCAAACTAGATGAATAACTCAGACTCGATAATAATAAATAAGGTGTCTGGAATAGAATTTGGAAGTCATGTTACGGGTTTTAGGCAATATGTCAGATTTAAAAAATCTTTATGACGGATATTGTTTCGTGTTTTTCTAGTCGGGGGGTTATAATAAACTGCATACCAGCGACCCGTCCTCTTGACCAAGATGGAGAGCTATTAAGTGTCTGCACTGCTCCAATAACGTCAGAGGTCAATGACTGGGTCATACAAAATAAAAATAAACATATGGTTGACGGCACTGCACTGACCTGCAAAACAAGTGCATGGGTTATTTGAGACAATTTTGTGGCATGCATTCTCAGCTGGTGCCTACTCCATCAAGCTTTAATGTAGCCCATTCAGGAATGTGTTCCTTTAACTGTGTAGTCCAATCACAACCCGGTCTCTTGGTGTCTTGGACAATGGTTGCCATCCATTCGTCATGACTACATGTGTTTGGTCACTGTCCAGAGCTGGAATTTCACTGTCTGACGCCATAAATGAATTCCATGTGGCTTTAGCAGAAATGTAGAAATATCCAGTTTGGGGTACTAGCGAATGGGTCTTTGCTATCTGGGATCATTGGGAAGTCCCAACTCTGACGTCACCTCATTGAAGTTGAAATTTAAAACCGTAAGGGTTAGGGTTAGGGTAATGTAGGGGTTAAGGTTAAGGTTTATGGTAGGAATGTCCCAAGGATACAGGATTTTACTGACCATACCAAATTGCCCATGTCACGCTGCTGCTCCAGCGACCTCCCCTAGTGCTCTGGACGGATTGGGGGGGAAAGACCGGAACAAAATGGCCGGCTCTACCATGGCAGTTTGGAGCCTCACTGAGCTGTGCCACAAATCCCAGGTCAGGGAGTGGAAAAACACAGTCATGTTATGGCTGTGACAACAAACCGACTGCACAGTTACATATGGTGGATCAGGGTTAGATTTCGGTCATTGCAGAATTCTTCTATCCAAGTCTGGTCATTGTCTTAGGAAAACCCACTGCTTAAGGTTGATCGGATGGATTGACTGAGCTGACTAAAGGTCTTTCCTTCCTTCCTTCCTTCCTTCCTTCCTTCCTTCCTTCCTTCCTTCCACAAATGCTTTCTATGGAACATATCTGTTCTTCATTTATAGCTGCTTCTTTTTATAATGTCTGCAGTTTCTAACTTTCACGGGCTGGAAACTGCAATAAAATATACCATTTCCTAAAGAAGCCAGAGGGAAACAAAGAAGTATGATCAAAACAATTCTGAGTACTCACACACACAGAGAGAGAGCGAGTGTGTGAGAGAGAGCGAGTGTGTGAGAGAGAGCGAGTGTGTGAGAGAGAGCGAGTGTGTGAGAGAGAGCGAGTGTATGTGAGAGAGAGAGACCTCAGAATGCTCTTCCATGTTTCATTGCCACTAACACATACTTAATTTGCTTTATCTTGTTTACAACAAATGCAATATACTGACCCTCCATCTTTTGTCACAGATATGTCTACTTTCAATATTAAGATATGCATTGCATGCAATTCAAGTAACAGCAGTGACAAGTAAGAAACACGGTCTTGATTGGTTAACTGATATGAGCAATTGTAACGACAATCTCAGCAATGCATGTGTTGTTTCCCTTTCCCTATAGGGGCACAATTGGAGTTTGGTACTTCAGCATCATGGGTTGCAAAACAAGATCCATGCATTGTGTCTTGCGGTGTGTGTGCTTCATGCTCCTTCACTTGTCTTGTACAGCACAAGATGAGGACATGAGATTCAGTAAGAGTGCTTCTGTCTTCATCGTTATGTGTGACACATTTCCATTGCATGGTGTCCGTTATCTCTCAGGTTTACTATAAAAACAGAACGGATGTTCAGGAAAGCTCTCTATGAACCGTATTGGTAAAGACCATTCCTTTAGAAGAAGTGAATACTCAGCATTAATGTTTTTCTCAAGGCTGTGTAACACCACTCATGTGTCTCCTGTCTCTTACAGGTTGTAAGACTGTTGCAAGTGATCTGGTCTTTATCCTAGACGGCTCATGGAGTGTAGCTGATGTGAACTTTGAAATAGTGAAGCGATGGCTCGTCAACATTACCACAAGCTTTAACATCGGACAGAAGTTCACCCAGATCGGAGTGGTCCAATACAGTGATGATCCAATCATAAATATTCCACTAGGGAAGCACCTTCATATCAAGGATCTCATTAGAGCCATGGAATCCATTGACTACATGGGAGGAAATACAAGGACTGGGACGGCCATACAGTTTGCTAGCGACAAACTGTTTAACCTGTCTGAGAGAGGCCCAAAGGGCGTTGCTAGAATCGCTGTGGTCCTAACAGACGGGAAGTCACAAGATGAGGTGAAAGCTGCAGCAGAGGCAGCCAGGAGAAGAGGAATAATCATCTTTGCCATTGGTGTGGGATCTGAGACAGAAGAGGCAGAGTTGAATGCTATTGGAAACAAGCCTTCCTCCAACTACGTGTTTTACGTTGATGACTATAAAGCTATTTCCAAGATCCGTGAAACCATAAGGCAGAAATTGTGTGAAGGTAGGCATTGTTGTGATGACAAAATGGGGACAGTCATAAGCCCTATCCCTCAGCTTTATAACAAACCAAGTGGGGCAATCATTTTTGTTGTTGTTCGTTAAAATGAAGGAGAGGGCCTTTAAGGACTCTTCGGTTCATTTAACATGTTTGCACATTGCCAAACATTGAAGCTCTTCAAAACCAAGAACTGTCTTGAAATCATTTTTTTTCTCAAGATCTAATGATTGTTAATGTAAAATGTTTTCTAAAGCTGATGACTATGGATGACGAGCCAAACTGTGCCAAGAGAGTAATGTCAATGTGATGTTAGTGCTTCAGGTGACCCAATATCTGGGCAAAGGAGAGGATGATATGATGTGATCTGCTCTCTGCCCAAGGCCTAAATAAAAATGAACAAGCAACAACAACAAAACAGCTATCAATTACTTTTGACCGGAAGAGGCACCTTCTGGTAAGAAACAATACATAATGATTTTTTTTGTTTGCTTGTAGATTTTTATTTCAATCTTTTTTGAAGGAACATACATGGCGTAACGGCAGTAAATTACAATAGTTCCTGGCAGCGCAGGCATATTTGGTTAGTAAATCTGAAATTTTGACGCTTGCAGAGCTGGTGAATGGTAGTTTGAATGGTAGCGTTTTGTGCAGAGAGGCGATCTCGTCATATTCATCATCTCCTTTGCCCAGATACTGGTTCATGCTTCAGAGTGAAGTAAAGGTTAGTGAAGCTATTTAAAACAAAATGGTTTCATCAAGAACAAGAGCAAAAACAACTCCCAGAACCAAGCATAAAACAATAGTTAGGAAAATCGGACCTATTTGAGTGGTTGTATCCACTTAAAAACAATAAGGATGCCTGATCCCATGTAAATGAATAGCCTACTGTAATAATTAATATGAGTGATTATGGGGTGGGTGTAATGGTCAAATTCAGTCTGGTTTTCACAATGGGAGGGGTGTTCTTTAGACAGCCTGCATATTTGCAAAATGTCCAGTGATCCTTTCCAATGCCTTTGACAACAGATTATCTGACACTTCGGTTTCCAGGTCAAATTAAATGGATTTAACTCAAAATTAACATGCAGCCCGACCAGAAAAAAGGATGGTGGTATGAAAGTGTGTTTGTGATGTTCAACCAGTCACACAAAAATACGTACTCTGCTGTGTTCTAAATTCTCTCATTCTCTTTATTTCAGAGACTGTTTGTCCAAGCAGTATCTCAGTCGATAACGGTGATGTGAAGGGCTTCGATATTCTACAGTATCTTAATTTGGCCAAAAAGGTCAAAAAAACTCAAGGGTCTTTCTATGGCTCCAAAGCCTTCCAGGTGACATCTCGCGTTGACCTGAGTGAAAGCACGACGTAAGCTTTAAACACCATGCTATGTCCAGTGGCGTAGCACAGTTTCACTGGGCCCCCTGTTTTTCATGTGGGCAGAGAGAAAAATGTGCAGATTTATAGCTAATCTCATGCTATTTTACACATTTTGGCTATGAGGTATATATATTGTTTTGCTATTTTATAGCTCAGGGATTCTTGAAAGACAGGACAATCTCAACTTTCTTTCCACAAATATTTGTCTTAATAAAAATTAAAATTAAAATTAAACATATATTTTGATAGACCAAAGTATCAGCTACAGTATAACAGCATGTAAAGGAACAACCTCCAATTTCTGTATGTTTTCATAAAATGCAACTAACTGGATTCCTGCCAACCCCATCAGACACCATAAAAGGCATTTTATTTTTACAATTATTATCGAACAAGTGTTTAAAGGCCTATATAAAAAAAAACATATTTGATATAATATTGAATTTGACCTTTATTGCTACAGCCCATAGAAACACATTGAACTACACATTAATAAATGGCAAAAAATAAATGGTTTTGAATGAGAAAACTTAGACCCGTGTTTGGTCACGTTATTTTTGGCACATTTTACCTATACATTTTTTGCAGCCTGGTACTGGATTACCTTCAGACAACTTCCCTGAAGCTTATTAGTTTGTCACTCACACTGTTTGTGTTTTACAGACAGATTTGTTGTGAATGTCTTGTCTGGATTCTCTCATGTGTATAAAAAGGCCACTTTCAAAAGCCCCGTTGTACGGATTAAGTGAAAACTTTATATATCCGGAAAGAGGGGATTGAGCTGCAGCCAATAGAAATAAATTGTACTGTATGTCTCTAACTTAAACACACAGGGAGCTACTCAATATCCAAAATGACATCACCTTGTGGGTGTGGGTGTGTCAATCAAATCAAGGGGGTTTTAAAGTCAGAGATGGCTATTTCATGAAACTCAATAAGATAATTTTCTAGTTAATAACCATCATTGCCAGTTCTTAAAATTTTAAACACTTTTTTGGAAAGTTTGAAATTGGGTTCCTTTGCTCCGGACAAAGGCATTTTGAAAGTTTAGAGAATTCCTAAAACAAATCTCGTCCCTTCTAAGATTCTCATGAATGTACATTTTAGGGCTCAAATAAAAATAACACAACAAAATCATATTTTTTAACTATAAAATACAATTTCCCTGTCGGACAATAATTGTCCTGACTTTCAAGAGTCTCTGAGCTAATTTCCTGACATTCTACATATTGCTGAGAGAAAATGTTGTAGTTATAAAGCTAATTTCCTATAATTCTGAACATTTCTTTCATGGTATGATGCTTTTTTGGTGGGCTGGGGGACCCCAAATCTCGTTGACCCCCCAAATCTCGTATGTGCAACGCCAGTGGCTGTGTCAATATTTAATTTTTTATTTGTATTTTTTATTAACCAAGACAAATGTCTTTATTTATTTATTTGTACAGCCTTTCTGCTGCATATACACTACCGTTGAAAGGTTTGGGGTCACATATACACTACCGTTGAAAGGTTTGGGGTCACATATACACTACCGTTGAAAGGTTTGGGGTCACATATACACTACCGTTGAAAGGTTTGGGGTCACATATACACTACCGTTGAAAGGTTTGGGGTCACATATACACTACCGTTGAAAGGTTTGGGGTCACATATACACTACCGTTGAAAGGTTTGGGGTCACTTATACACTACCGTTGAAAGGTTTGGGGTCACTTAGAAATGTTCTTGTTTTTGAATGAAAAGCAAAAAAATGTGTCAATTAAAATAGCTTCAAATTTATCAGAAATACAGTGTTGACATTGTTAATGCTGTAATTGACTATTGTAGCTGGAAACGGCTGATTTTTAATGGAATATCTATATAGGTGTACAGAGGCCCATTATCAGCAACCATCACTCCTGTGTTCCAATGGCATGTTGTGTTAGCTAATCCAAGTTTATCATTTCAAAAGGCTAATTGATCATTAGAAAACCCTTTTACAATTATGTTAGCACAGCTGAAAACTGTTGTACTGATTAAAGAAGCAATAAAAGTGGCCTTCTTTAGACAAGTTGAGTATCTGGAGCATCAGCATTTGTGGTTTCGATTACAGGCTCAAAATGGCCAGAAACAAATAACTTTCTTCTGAAACTCGTCAGTCTATTCTTGTTCTGAGAAATGAAGGCTATTCCATGTGTGAAGCGAGCATAGAAGTAGTTTAGCTCGTCTGGTAGGCTTGTGTCACTGGGCAGCTCTCGGCTGTGCTTCCCTTTGTAGTCTGTAATGGTTTGTAAGCCCTGCCACATCCGATGAGCGTCAGAGCCGGTGTAGTACGATTCGACCTTAGCCCTGTATTGACGCTTTGCCTGTTTGATGGTTCGTTGGAGGGCATAGCGGGATTTCTTATAAGCTTCCGGGTTAGAGTCCCGCTCCTTGAATGCGGCAGCTCTTGCCTTTAGCTCAGTGTGGATGCTGCCTCTAATCCATGGCTTCTGGTTGGGGTATGTAAGTACAGCCACTGTGGGGACAACATCATCAATGCACTTATTGATGAAGCCAATGACTGATCAGAGGAGGAATCCCGGAACATATTCCAGTCTGTGCTAGCAAAACAGTCCTGTTGCTTAGCATCTGCTTCCTCTGACCACTTTTTTTTATTGATCTAGTCACTGGAGCTTCCTGCTTTAATTTTTGCTTGTTATCAGGAGTCAGGAGGATAAAACTATGGTCAGATTTGCCAAATGGAGAGTGAAGGAGAGCTTTGTACTTATCTCTGTGTGTGGAGTATAGGTGGTCCAGAGTTATTTTCCCTCTGGTTGCACATTTAACATGCTGATAGAAATTTTGTAAAATGGATTTAAGGTTCCCTGCATTAAAGTCCCCAGCAACTAGGAGCGCCACCTCTGGGTGAGCATTTTCTTGTTTGTTTATGGTGGAATACAGCTCATTCAATGCTGTCTTAGTGCCAGCCTCTGACTGTGGTGGTATGTAAACAGCTACAAAGAATGCAGATGACAACTATCTCAGTAAGTAGTGTGGTCTACAGCTTATCATGAGATACTCTACCTCAGGCGAGCAATAGCTAGCGGCAACATTATGTACAAAAAAATATTTAAAAAAAGTTACAAATAACACAAATAACACCTGCCATCCTCTCAGGCGCCATCTTACTTACTTACTTATTGCTTCTTCAATCAGTACAACAGTTTTCAGCTGTGCTAACATAATTGCAAAATAGTTTTATTTTATCTTAGTAGGCAAGTCAGTTAAGAACAAATTCTTATTTTCAATGACAGCCTAGGAACAGTGGGTTAACTGCCTGTTCAGGGGCAGAAGGACAGATTTTTATCTTGTCAGCTCGGGGATTTGAACTTGCAACCTTTCGGTTATTAGTCCAACACTCTAACCACTAGGCTACCCGGCCACCCCAATTAGCCTTTTAAAATGATAAACTTGGATTAGCTAACACAACATGCCATTGGAACACAGGAGTGATGGTTGTTGATAATGGGCCTCTGTACGCCTATGTAGATATTCCTTTAGCCGTTTCCAGCTATAATAGTAATTTACAACATTAACAATGTCTACACTGTATTTCTGATCAATTTGATGTTCTTTTAATAGACAAAATTAGCTTTTCTTTCAAAAATAAGGAAATGTCTAAGTGAACCCAAACTTTGAATGGTAGTGTACATACATTTTATAAATACATTTTCGTATACATTTTGCATACACATATTACATGCACATTTGACATACATGGTACTTTTATATAAAGCATTCACATAACAATAATACAATACCAAACATAATCTCTTTAATCCCACCCCTCAGCCCATCCCACCTATCACCATAGACCTCAGCTCTTTAATCCCACCCCTCAGCCCATCCCACCTATCACCATAGACCTCAGCTCTTTAATCCCACCCCTCAGCCCATCCCAGCTATCACCATAGACCTCAGCTGTTTAATCCCACCCCTCAGCCCATCCCACCTATCACCATAGACCTCAGCTCTTTAATCCCACCCCTCAGCCCATCCCAGCTATCACCATAGACCTCAGCTGTTTAATCCCAAACCTCAGCCACTCTCAGCCTATCCCACCTATCACCGTAGACCTCAGCTGTTTAATCCCGCCCCTCAGCCACTCTCAGCCTATCCCACCTATCACCGTAGACCTCAGCTGTTTAATCCCAACCCTCAGTCAATCTCAGCCTATCCCACCTATCACCGTAGACCTCAGCTCTTTAATCCCACCCCTCAGCCCATCCCACCTATCACCATAGACCACCCTCGTTTAGTTTCCATGTACCATATATTTTTCAATTGTGCTGTGATGTTTTACATCCTTTTTTTTACATTTCTAATCGTGTAGTATCCACAGATTGTGAGGTAAAGATGGTAACCTTTCCTACGAGTGTCACTGTTGCCATGTCTACTTTAGCACTCTGGTTTCATAGTGATGTGATTGACTGGTTGTTTCATGGTGATGTGATTGACTAGTTGTTTAATTTTGGCCCACAGGAACTTGTTTCCAGACGGCCTGCCTCCGTCCTACGTCTTTGTGTCCACACTGAGGTACAAGGGGTCTCTGCTCAGGGAAGAGTGGGACTTATGGAGGGTACAGACCAATAACGGGAAACCACAAATGGCTGTCACACTTAACGGATTTGAACGCAATGTCAAGTTCACTACAACCAGTGTAGCACCAGGTGATACTCAGACAGTGGTCTTCCAACAAGAACCTTCCAAGGTACCTCAACACCATGAGTCTTCCAAACCACCAAAACAGACACATGACATGATAGTACTTTACAGATGTTGGATCTTTATTTGACCTCTGTTTATTGGTACTCTTTTTATTATCTATCCTGATTGCCTAGTCACTTTTACCCCTACCTACAGTACCAGTCAAAGGTTTAGATACACCTACTCATTCAAGGGTTTTTCTTTATTTTTACTATTTTCTAGTAATATTGAATACATCAAAAGTATGAAATAACACATGAAATCATGTAGTAACCAGAAAATGTGTTAAACAAATTAAAATAGATTTTATATTTGAGATTCTTCAAAGATGACAGCTTTGCATCAAGGCAAAGAAAACCCCTTGAATGAGTATAGTCACAGCAAAATAATCCTGCAGCAACAGGATTTGAACGTTTAATCCATAATGTTGCTTGAGCGGTGGTTAGGCATTTAGCGGGTCAAAATGAGGCTACTTGTAAAGTGGGATACTTTTTACTATAACCATCTGTTAGTGCAGGTTTTCAATTCATTTTTGCAAATCACGAAGCTCATGTGCATTTCCTGTGAAACAGTGAAATTCTCAGCAACAAAAGAGTGATTAAGATGATAAATCTGTACCGAGCCCCAACAAATGTAAAATCATGATCTGTTTGTGGCATTTATAAAACATCAAATTTGGAAAAGAGAAACAAAAATAGTCTGGCTAAGTCATTAATTTGTTTCTCTCCAGAACTGGCAATCATCATGAAAATCTCTGAGGCAGATGTACAGTCTCTACAGTCCATGAAACACAGAGAGTCCTCATAAAACAGTGATAGGGTTTATTACTACACACACTAATGATATGACAACAAGCTACATTATATTCCGAAGAAGCATTTTCGGGAAAATAACTAGCTTTCTAAGGACTAGGATGTGGGGGGATTGAAGACTGACATTTGAGGAGAATGGGATGTAGTGAATTGAAGGAATGATTCAATATGGTTAAATAATAACTTCTTGGAGATCAGTCACCTTATCAGACTATTTCAAATCATCCAACGTTTTCCTACTGGCCTTGTGCTAGCCGAGGCCTACTTTACAATGGCTTCTTGACATGCCTGAGTTAAATATCATGGTCTGCCTTTAGACAGGCAGACCAATTCTGATATTGTTTTCACTAGTTGTCCTTTTGACCAATCAGATCAGCTCTAAAAGATATCTGATGTAAAAAATATCTGTTATTGGTCAAAATACCAATTAGTTCAAAAATATCTGTATTGAGGTGCCTGTCTAAACGCAGCCTTAGATTTCTTACGCTTTGACCATATGGATTAGTGATTTTAACAAAAAAGAAAAGAAACTGATCTTCTAAAGCTGAGGCTGTCTTTATTCTTTGTTTCTCCATTGTTCTTTCTATCAGTGTTTTGTGATTGCCCAACAATTTCATATCCATTGCACTCTCTAGTAGGTAGGTTGCTACATTCTCCTTGACCTTGTTGACCTTTGTATATATAATCATTCCTTATCCGCTTTTCTTGTCAAATAGAAACTATTTGATGAGAACTGGCACCAGCTTCGCCTACTGGTCACTGAGCAGGATGTTACCCTGTATGTTGATGACCTGGAAATTGAAACCATGCCATTGGAACCTCCTGTTGGTATCTTCATTAATGGGAAGACCCAGATCGGAAAGTATGTCAGCAAAGAGACGACTGTACCAGTAAGTATCCGGAGACAACATTTTCAGAACCAATAACGTGCATTTGTGCTTCTTTGAGCAAGACAACTGTCGTTTACAGATGTAGGATCTTAATTTGAGCCAGTTTGCTACAACAAGATAATAATCCTTCTGCAACAGGAAATGTGAATTACAATTAATGGGCATTTTTGTAGGGGTTGATAAATTTTTTGCGAGGGAAATTACACATTTTAGAAGCCTTTTAAAACCTAAAATACACCACAAGTTTGCAAAGTTCTCCTTCAACATTGTGATCAAATTAACATCCTACATCTGTACATTGGATTGCGTTTAAGCGGCTATTGGTCTAACTGTTTAACAGTAGGATGTGAAGAGTCAATATTCTGCATTTTCCTCTAAAACATACTGACCTCAGTGGATTAGAAAATCTTGCCACGAAGAACCTCTCTGCCCTCTATGTCTTATTTAGTCTTTGCTTTATTAGGCCATGTTGATACTTGGTGTGCTGTGCCAAACATCCTCAAACTGCAATCAATCATAATGATGTGTGTTAAAATGAACAACTTTTGGCCAAGCTAATTTGAGACGTGCAACCTGAATGTTGCTGGATTTGTTTTCAACCCATAAAACTTGAAAATGACCTGCAAGTAAATCCTTACAAGTTATGGTAAATATAATGAAGGTGTCACTTAAGTCTAGAGAAATAACTTCCTGGTATGGTGATGAGAGGGACTTATTACTTTTCATGAATCGTTATAAAACTCTTATCAAGATAAAGTAGCCACTTGTTAGTGTTGAAATGCTTTTCCCCCGACCGTACGATTAATTCCTTTATCTTTAACAGTTTGAGATTATGAAACTCAGGATCTACTGCGACCCCGAGCAGAACAACCGTGAGACTGCCTGTGAAATACCTGGAGTTGTGAGTACAACCAACTTTTTGGATGTGTCCTTGTAATTAATGTGGCACATTAAAACCAAACCACATTTTTTAAGGGATCACATATTTTCCGGTTTGTGATCTCAATGCACCACTATACTGTATACCACCATACCACCACCATGACTTAGTATCGGGGAAAATCCATACAATGTTCATCTTGAAATCTGTTGAAATTTGTCAAAAAATGTTACTTTTTCTTTCTTCTTTCTCCTCTTTCAGTTGTGCATTGAATCATATGGTACTAGGAATATGATTCACGATATATGACCCGTGTTTTATAGATTATTACACGTATCACTTGTTTGACCTCATCCTGCTTTCTACTGTGCTGTGGTGGAGCGCCTTTACCTCTGCTTGCCACATGCACATTGCTCTCACTGTTATTTTACCATCTGACAGCAAATCTGTTTGTGAAGCAGTGGCCAAATGCTGCATTGGCTTGGCTATTGCTTTCACTACTAACCCACGATGCCAGACCATTGTTTTGCATATGTGGTTTCTGGATATCAGTTTGGGAGAAACAGAAAGAGAGGGACAGAGAGGCACTGAAAACACAACCGCATGCCAGCATCTCTCTCTCTCTCCCTGCATGTCTTGCATTGTCTCATTTACCTTCAACCAGTGTTATCGTCTAAAATAATTGGTCTATTAGTGTGAGATTACAGGTTCCAGGCGCTTCCATGACATAATCTCGCTCCTTTTATTTCCAGGATGGCGAGGTATGTATTTTGGCTGATGGCTTTGCTCCTTTTATTTCCAGGATGGCGAGGTATGTATTTTGGCTGATGGCTTTGCTAACTTACAAAGTAAACCCTAGTTTCATTTTCATCGCGAGAGGTAAGACTATACTTTATTTTATGGTCTTTTGCAGTGTCACTTTTTTAATTTATAATTTTTTTAATTTAACCTTTATTCAACTAGGCAAGTCAGTTAGGAACAAATTCTTATTTACAATGACAGCCTAGGAACAGTGGGTAAACTGCCTTGTTCAGGTGCAGAACAATAGATTTTTACCTTGTGAGCTCGGGGATTCGATCTAGCAACCTTTCGGTTACTGTCCCACTAGGCTACCTGCCATCACTAATCTGCTAGGGGTTGTGCAATGTATAGGTAACACTTAACCTTAAAGGAAAATTCCACCCAACATTCTATCTTTTGGTATTGGTTTTATTAGTCCATTGTTTATATAATCCCAATTTGTTTTGCATGCCAGCAATTATATGATGCAATACACACCATCATATAATGCAAAATACTGACTGTATTACTGTATTTTGAAAATACAGTATCTTGAAAATGTGGTTGCTGACATGCAACAGATTTTGGGACTATATCAACAAGGGGCTCATGAAACAAACTAAAATATAGTTTTTGGGTGGAGTTTTCTTTTAAGTTTCCCTTATACCCAGGTAACTACACAGCACTAACTATAGTTACAACATTGTAATAGGCAAGGGAAAGGGGATACCTAGTCAATTGCACAACTGAATGCATTCAATCGGAATGTGTCTTCCGCATTTAACCAAACCCCTCTGAATCAGCGAAGTGCGGGGGTCTTCTGTAATCGACGTCCACATCATAGGCGCCCGGGGAGCAGTTGTTGTTGGGGGTTAACTGCCTTGCTCAAGGGCAAAACGTCAGATTTTTACCACCTTGCCGGCTTGACAATTTGCACCAGTGTCCTTTCAGTTACTGGCCCAACACTCTTAACCGCTAGGCTACCGGTAATACAAAAGTAATCACATGGTAATAATGTTATGTTGAACATACCTATAGTTACATTTTATGAATTCCAGGGTAAGTCCAAAGTAATATTTTTCCCTTGCGTCAAGCAAGCAAACATATTTGTACTAATATGCAGTCAAGGTTTTTTTGTCTCTTGCTATAAACATGTAATATAGCCCTTTGTCTCTAGAACTATGTTTGCAAAGTCATTTTTCTGGAAGTGTCTGCTGTGTGAATGCTACTAGGCTGCCAAATGCTAAATGATACGACTGCTAAGAGACCTGAACTGAATGCACTCCCTTGGCTTCAGTTTTCTGAGTGTCTGTTAGCAGAAAATCAGACATATCTTTGATTAATTGCTCGTATGTCTTCCATATGACAAGAGTATGGCTTAGTGATCACTATGTTCAAACCTTTTACTGCAGTAGGCAGAGTGTTTCTTGGTAGTCTACTTTGAAAGAAAAGTACACACCTCACACACATGGCTATGGGCTTAAAAAAAAGACACCTGTACCATGTCAGATATAGAGTTGAAATGTATTCAATTTTGAGTTTGCATCCAAATATTACACTTTATATACGTAACAGAAGAAATAAGAGGGAAAAAAAGTTTGACATTGAAACACTTGATTTTTGGCTGTTTTTTTAATCGTCTTGATTAATTATGAAATTCCGAAAAATATTAATAACTTTCCACCCATGAGGCCACTAGAGGGCGATTTGGTGGTTTGACCGCTGGAAAGGGCTACGTGCCATTAGTGAATGGTGTGCGTGTTTCTTGTTTATTCCAGTGCGCCAATGGCCCTGGTGACATAGACGTGGACCCGACTCCAGAACCATGTACCTGTCCTCCCGGACCTCCTGGTCTTCAAGGAATGAAGGTCAGTCAGAAGGGTTACATCACCGCGCTTGCCAGTTTCTAAATCAGGTGTCAACTCCTTCCATCAGGACATGATGCTGTGCAAATCAAATACACTTCTGAAAGCGTTTCACTTTTGAACAGTTTTCTGACATAAATGGTTTTGTCTACCCACAACTTGCATGACCAATTCATGCAAGACGTGAACGTACAGCCAAATAGAAAGATGCGGTTCAAACGGATGTGGCTTTGTGCCTACAGTACGTCACTGTGACAGCAATGCATGTGATTGGGTTGTGGTTGGAAGATGTTATCAATAAGACCTGCCCCACTGTCCAACGTCTTTATTGATGGAAATAATGAACCATTGAAAAAGGGACTAGTTACAGATTGTTTGGCAAGAGAATGACAAGTTGACTAAAAGTACAAACAGACTGGCTCCTAGGCAAAATAAAGTTTCCTTAAATGGGCCACAAAATAAAGTGCTGTGTGACACATTTAATTGTTCACAGAGCATATGCCAAAGAATTTACAAGATGTTAAAAGTTAAACTAAAACGTTTCACCTTTAAGCAATATTACCACAGCAACAGGTCATTTTATTCTGTAAAAGTGCACAAGGTTGCATGCATGTTTGTGTTTATAAGGCCATAGTCACGCATGGGTACACGTTTTTCAACAGGAAAAGATTGCTCTTAAAGGTTTTAATAATACATCCAAAAGGCTACAAGCATGGCTGGTTCACAGATGGATCTTTTGGGCTGAATCAGAGGAAACTATTGGGAGGAGCTACAGGAGGATGGTCTCATTGTAATGGATGGAATGGTATCAATGGAATGGAGTTAAACATGTTTCCATAATTGTTATGTGTTTCTTACTATTCAATTTACTCCCTTCCATCCATTACAATGAACCCGTCCTCCTATATATCTTCCCACCAGCCTCCTATGGGGCTGATATATTAACAGGAATTGTAGCAAAGGGCATCTTGAATCAAGTAAAGCTCAACATGTCCTGCTGAGACATGAACTCAGAATGATCTTTCGTACTGATAAAGTCTGTAAAACCTTGAAAGGTCTTTTCCAGGAAAGATAAAAAGCATTTCTGTTTGATGCTCCTCACAAAGAACATGTTTTAAAACCAAATCGGTGCTGCTTTGCAGCATGCAATAGACAAACAGTTTCTGAGTAGTTCAGCGGTTTCATGAGTGGTGCAATTGTGTTGTTTTAAAGATCAAAATGGTCCAGTCAATAACATGCTGTGTTCTCTGTCAGGGGGAAGCAGGAACAACAGGGAACCCAGGTCAAGCTGGTCCTGCTGGTGCTGATGGTAAGCCTGTGAGTACTACATAGTTTAATATACAAACATCTACTTACTCAACACCCATCAGAATCCAACACTTTTGGAGAAAATAAATGCATTGAAAATGGATGAATTGCTATTCGGGACATTGCTGAATGGGCATTCAAATCAGTTGGATGCCAGTTGGATGTTTTGGATGTCAAGAGAATTCCCTTTAATGTTGTAACGGTTAAAGAGCACACTTGGAGAGAGAGGGTGAAAGGGGATACCTAGTCAGTGGCACAACTGAATGCATTCAACCAAAACGTGTATTCTACGTTTAACCCAAACCCTCTGAATCAGGTGCAGGGGGCTGCCTTAATTGACGCCCATGCCATCGGCACCCGAGGTAGAGTACATAGTGATGCTAATAGTACCCTTTCTCCAACAGGATTTACCTTCTAGGGATTTCAGGGCATTTTTCACATGCTTAAAAGAGGTTCATGTCTGAGTGTTAAGTACAGTATCTGGTACTTAACTCTAAAGGCTTTTTCTCCCTACTGGGTGGCAGGAGAAACTTTATGACTCCTGCCAGTGTGATAACTGGGCACACGAGGCGGGCCAGATAGAGGCGGGCCAGATGGAGGTGGGCCAGATGGAGGCGGGCCAGATGGAGGCGGGCCAGATGGAGGCGGGCCAGATGGAGATCAAATTTCATTATTTGCAGAAAAGCTTTGTGTTAAATATGCTTAATAAGTCCAGGGCCCGTATCCACAAAGTGTCTCAGAGTAGGAGTGTTGATCACAAAGATTAAGATTATATGGACATATCCTAGATCAGCACTCCTACTTTGAGACGCTTTGTGGATACGGGCCCAGATCTACTATTTGTAGACTAGATTGTACTCAAACGTAAGTAATCCCCGCTGCCACAGTTTCTAACATACAGAAATCTGCAGAGAGTAGAAAAAAGGTGCTATCTAGAACCAAAAAGGGTTCTTCGGCTGTCCCTATAGGATAACCCTTTTTTGGTTCCACGTAGAACTCTTTCTGGTTCCATGTAGGACCCTTTCCACAGAGGGTTCTACATGAAACCCTAAAAGTTATTCCTGGAACCAAAGAGGGTTATCCTATGTGGACAGCCGAAGAACCCTTTTAGAACCCTTTTTTTCTAAGTGTAGATTTGATATAATGATCTGGTTGCCACTGAAGATGCTAAAGCATATTGGATCTTCACCTGATTACATGTTAAGTGGCTTATAGTCAGAACATAACGATTATGAAACAGATCATGAAGATAGTCAAGGAGCAAGTCCTCCCTGAGATGCTCTCTAACATCAAGCAGAAAGGAAAAGAGAATAATCTGTTGTGTAATTTGTAAAGGTGAATGTCTCTCTAACCTAGTGTCTAGCTTAATGATAAAGTCCCTACATATCTTCGTTCCATGTTGGTGTTTGATTTCTTTGAGTTAGAGCAGAATTGTCTTACCAGAATTGATTGAATAGACCCTTAGTGGATTGGATCATGACCTTTAGGGGACTGTTCATTTCTAAGGGCTAGACTTCATGCCATGAAGCAAATGTTTTTGGAAATCTGACATGTGTTTTAAGAGGACTCATGCTCATTGTTTCCATGAAACAGTACAGCACATGTTACCTCGCAGGGGACTGTCACTGTAACAAGATAAATCTTACAGAAGCAGTAGATTTTTTAGTAGGCGTTTGTGCATTAGCGGTTTGGCTTTTGTTGTTTTTTGTGGTATGACTCAGATTTCACTGAAACTGTTAAGCAGGAGGTAAGAGTGTCTGTATGAATACTTACATAAGAACCTTGAAATTCAGTAACTGAAAACATGTGGCACATTTGCTGATATTGCTTGTTTGCTTGTACCAGCTCTACCATCACTTTGAACTTGAAGGGCGATTTCCTGGACACAGATTAAACCTAGTATTGGACTAAAAAGTAAGCTCAATGGAGAATCTACATTAAAAGTTATTTTTAATTCAGGACTAGTCTGAATCTGTGTCCGGAAAACCACCCTGTAATGACTCAGTAATGTTTGCCCAAAGTGGCATATAAAGTCAATTTTGAATATCATCATTATTCTTGTAAATAGTCATGTAACAAAGACTATTGTGTCATTTTCTGCCTAAACTATATCAGGGACAAAATAACCATTGTTTCACTAATTTTTATGAACTCAATTTGTTCATTGTTATCTATCAATGAACTCTTTATCAACTCACTGTTCGGATGACATTTTGAAGTCCTATATTTTCCTAGCTTTTTCCATTAGAGGCTTTGAAATGCTGTACGGTTGGAAGGACAATACGTTGGTCTGTGTGGGGTGTTCAACTTGCACTCGATACTAATCTCTACTGATGACTGAGGTCACGAGAATTGTAAACCAGTTTACAATACAAAGATGAATTCTTCGTGAACATGTTGTGGCCTTTAAATACTGGCAATGCATTATTGGAGCAAATCTTCCTCCAAAGTGCCATAAAGGGATGAGAGAGTGTCTTTCATAAATATCTTGTGAAGCCTTTCCTTTGTAACCAGAGGAAAGATATTAGTTTCCTTCAAACCCTCTACACTACATAACAATGAAAGCAGTACATATCATCCTCCTACATTTCATCCTCCCACTGAAGTTGGGGCAGATGTTACATTTGGGTTTATCCCAAAATATGAGGGCTGTTTTATTGCAAATGCTAATGTCCGTAGCAACTGAGAATATTTTAGTTCCCAGTAAACATCCTCTAGTGGTTTGAGTCATTAAATAGAATTGAATAATTATCTTAATTGAACAGTCCTCAAATTTTCCCCAATGAATTTGTCGACACACTTAGTTGAATAAACAAATGGTACCCACTTGTAGTATAATCAAGTATGGGTGTGGAAGTATGAAAGAACGTACAGAACTGGAACCATATTCTGTACAGTAATCAAGTTTACCATCATACTAAGAGCAAAGATCTATGATCAATGCAGAAACTCATCTACACTCAGAAAGCATACTTTTCTCCTGACTATTTTTTCTTATGTTGAATATAGACATGCAGATGTCAAAAAAACAAAAAAAGAACATACCATTCCTGTGCCAGTTTATGATATTAAAATCAAGTAAAATGCAGCATTGAACTATATTGTAGCTAACAGGTAGTGTGAATTGTAAATTGCTACCTATGTAGTACTTCATATCTAGGGCAGAGGCTCAAGTTTTCCATAACAGCTGCAGAGCAGCAGTATGAGCGCTAATTCATTAATGAGTTTCATATGCTCTCTTGACGTAAAATTATGAAGTGTATAGTGCTTGGCGGTGGTGCTCACCACTCTCACGAGGATAAAAGTACGTCTCCTAAAAGCAATGGAAAAAGGGGTTCACCCTCTTTCATGGCCATGTAGGAACAAGATTTGGAGAACATAAATTGCCTGATGTTTGATTAAACTGATTAGCATTTTTCAACAGATTCCAATTGAAAGCTGGCTGGAGGTCATGTCCTCATATAGATTGTGGTTGTCCTGCTGTGAGGACAAAGGCATAGTTTACCCATAACCTTATAACCTTGACTTTTACAGGATACCAAAAACCTTGTCTTAACTATACCAGCAACATGTTTCAGCTGATAAAGGCTTTTTAGAGCTTTAATAATCCCTACATAGAGGTCTTACGAATCCTTTATGAGCAAAGTCATACTACAAAAAGAGTGATATAAAAGGTGCTTACATCTGTTTTGTCAAATCAAATCTATCAAAACCCTTTTGGCACCCTTCATATGGCATTTGATTATGAATGACTTCTGAAGCATCTATATCGGCCTTATAAAGGGCTAATGAAGGCTTATAAAGTGTGTATGTATGAAGGCTTTAAAAGTTATTTTAAAATGTTGAAGGGGCAATTGCAGTAGCTACATCCATTTTTGGACATAGAAAGGAATGATATGTACACACTGATTCTTGAAGAATATAACTTATAAATGCCTCATGAGCTTAGTTAAACTGTCGTACCCCATCAGAACCCAAAATATGACCTTGTTTTACACCAATGTTTGTAAACAAACACTGTATAGCCTGTATAGGTTAAAACTATAATTTGACTAGTGTTATGTTCTAATTATCAGAGTAAGAACTCGACGGACACTATGAAAGCTCACACCAAGTTTATTCTGGTCAATACAGCTGCATTCGACAAAAAACATATTCACACAAGCACTGATATTTAACTCTTTCTCCCAGGCTGAGTCTCCTCCTACACATCTGAACAGCCAATGCATCCCTGGTGCTAGACAGAACCTTAGTGATATCTGTTCTTCCTCACTTCATCTGACCTGACCTCTGCCCCAAAGTGCTCGATCCTACCAAAATCATATATATATATTATATTATAATATATTTCATGATTTCATAAGTCAAGAAATCCGAACCCAACACTATATAGCCATAAAGCATTCATTACACATATATAAGCTTTTCAGGAACATGTTATAACAGTTCCCAACCACATTAAAGGTTAATGAAATACAGTGCCTTTGGAAAGTATTCAGACCCCTTGACATTTTACACATTTTGTTACGTTACAGCCTCATTCTAAAATGGATTAAATAGTTTTTTCCCCTCATCAATCGACACACAATACCCCATAATGACAAAGCAGAATCCGTTTTTTCTGCATTAAAAAATAAATGAACACTCAAATATCACATTTACGTAAGTATTCATACCCTTTACCCAGTACTTTGCGCAGCGTAGAAGTACGGTGGCTAGGAAAAACTCCCTAGAAAGGCTGGAACCTAGGACGAAACCTAGAGAGGGACCAGGCTCTGAGGGGTGTTCAGTTCTCTTCTGGCTGTGCTGGGTGGAGATTATAAATGAACATGGCCAAGATGTTCAAACGTTCATAGATGACCAGCAGGGTCAGACAATAATAATCACAGTGGTAGTAGAGGGTGCAGCAGGTCAGCACCTCAAGAGTAAATGTCAGTTGGCTTTTCATAGTGTCAGGAGAATTCTATACTCCTGTTCATTTACCAATTAAGTTACCTTTAGTCTGTTATATCAGGATTTGTAAGATACTGATAGAAAAGGAAACAGACAGAGGCCCAGTCTACCAAAGTTAAATGTTTATTCACGGGAACGTTCTGAAGTCAAGAATAAAAATCAATTAATTTTATACTGACTTCTCACGCCCACACATACACACAAACATACGCACACACATACACACAAACATACGCCCACACATACACACAAACATACGCCCGCACATACACACAAACATTCACACACGTACACACAAACATATGCACACACATGTCCTGCTACGCACACACTGTCTGTCTCACTTCCCAGCCGACAGAGATAGTGACTTTGTCCTTGAGACGTACTCCCCGTTCTCTCACAAATCTCTAGTCAGGTTGGCACCGAGCTCAGACAGTCTGTGTTTAGAATACCATAAAGGCATATTGTTTTACCCTATTTCTGACTAGGACTGCACATTTATTGATTATGATTTCATACATTCTAATCAATTCCATACAATTATATGTTTCAGGGTGGAATATTCTAATCATTCAATTAACAGACAATTCTCACCTATCACATAGCCAATCATTCAGAGTCAGAGACAGAATGTGCGGTAGAGAGAGAGTCCAATATAGCATGTCCGGGACAAGGTAGCACTTCCAGTGAACAGGTCAGGGTTCCATAGCCACAGGCAGAACAGTTGAAACTGGAGCATCAGCATGATCAAGTGGACTGGGGAACGCAAGGAGTCACCAGGCCAGGTAGTCCTGAGGCATGGTCCTAGGGCTCAGGTCCTCCGAAAGAAAGAGAAAGAAAGAGATCAGAGAGAATTAGAGGGGGAATACTTAAATTCACACAGGAAGACAGGAGAAATACTCCAGATATAACAGACTGACCCTAGCCCCCCGACACATAAACTATTGCAGCATAAATACTGGAGGCTGAGACAGGAGGGGTCAGGAGACACTTATTTCCTCCGAAAGAAAGAGAAAGAGAGAGAGAATTAGAGGGGACATACTTAAATTCACACAGGAAGACAGGAGAAATACTCCAGATATAACAGACTGACCCTAGCCCCCCGACACATAAACTATTGCAGCATAAATACTGGAGGCTGAGACAGGAGGGGTCAGGAGACACTGTGACCCTGTCCGAAGATACCCCCGGACAGAGCCAAACAGGATGAGCTCCCACACCACTAGAGGGATATCCTCAACCACCAACAGTCTTCTTGGGTATGACGCTACAAGCTTGGCACACCTGTATTTGGGGAGTTTCTCCCATTCTTCTCTGCAGATCCTCTCAAGCTCTGTCAGGTTGGATGGGGAGTGTCGCTGCACAGCTATTTTCAGAGATGTTTGATCAGGTTCAAGTCCGGGCTCTGGTTGGGCCACTCAAGGACATTCAGAGAGTGTCCCAAAGCCTCTCCTGCGTTGTCTTGACTGCATTGTGCTTAGGCTCGTTGTCCTGTTGGAAGGTGAACCTTCACCCCAGTCTGAGGTCCTGAGCGCTCTGGTGCAGGTTTTCATTAAGGATCTCTTTGCTTCGTTCACCTTTTCCTCACACCTGACTAGTCTCCCAGTCCCGGCCCCTGAAAAACATTCCCACAGAATAATGCTGCCACCACAATGCTTAACCGTAGGGATGGTATTGGCCAGGTGATGAGTGGTGCCTGGTTTCCTCCAGATCTGACGCTTGGCATTCAGTCCAAAGGTTTCAATCTTGGTTTCATCAGACCAGAGAATCTTTTTTTTCACGGTCTGTGAGTGCCTTTTGGCAAACTTCAAGAAAGGCTTTCATGTGCCTTTTACTGAGGAGTGTCTTCCGTCTGGCAACTCTACCATAAAGGCCTGATTGGTGAGTGCTGCAGAGATGGTTGTCTTTCTGGAAGGTTCTCCCATCTCCGCAGAGGAACTCTGGAGCTCTATCAGAGTGACCATCATGTTCTTAGTCACCTCCCTGAGCAAGGCCCTTCTCCCCCGATTGCTCAGTTTGGCCAGGCTGCCAGCTCCATGAAACGTTTTGGTGGTTCCAAACTTCTTCCATTTAAGAATGAGGAGGCAACTGTGTTCTTGGGGACCTTAAATGCAGCAGACATTTTTTGTTACCCTTTCCCAGATCTGTGCCTAGACACAATCCTGGCTCGGAGCTCTATGGACAATTCCTTCTATCTCATGGCTTGGTTTTTGGTCTGACAAGCACTGTCAACTTTGGGAGCTTATATAGACTGGTGTGTGCCTTTCCAAATCATGTCCAATCAATTGACTTTATCACAGGTGGACTCCAATCAAGTTGAAGAAACATCTTAAGGATGATCAATGGGAACAGGATGCACCTGAACTCAATTACGAGTCTCATAGCAAAGGGTCTGAACATGTACGTAAATAAAGTCAACTCAGCAAAAAAAGAAACGTCCTCTCACTGTCAACTGCGTTTATTTTCAGCAAACTTAACATGTGTAAATATTTGTATGAACATAATAAGATTCAACAACTGTGACATAAACTGAACAAGTTCCACAGACATGTGACGAACAGAAATGGAATAATGTGTCCCTGAACATAGGGGGGTTCAAAATCAAAAGTAACAGTCAGCATCTGGTGTGGCCACCAGCTGCATTAAGTACCACAGTGCGTATCCTCCTCATGGACTGCACCAGATTTGCCAGTTCTTGCTGTGAGATGTTACCCCACTCTTCCACCAAGGCACCTGCAAGTTCCCGGATATTTCTGGGGGGAATGGCCCGAGCCCTCACCCTCCGATCCAACAGGTCCCAGACGTGCTCAATGGGATTGAGATCCGGGCTCTTCGCTGGCCATGGCAGATCACTGACATTCCTTTCTTGCAGGAAATCACGCACAGAATGAGCAGTATGGCTGGTGGCATTGTCATGATGGAGGGTCATGTAAGGATGAGCCTGCAGGAAGGGTATCACATGAGGGAGTAGGATGTCTTCCCTATAATGAACAGCACTGAGATTGCCTGCAATGTCAACAAGCTCAGTCCGATGGTGCTGTGTGTAACTCTCCTTCGTGAAGGAATGAGTGTTACACACCGCCCCAGACCATGACGGACGCGCCACCTCCAAATTGATCCCACTCCAGAGTACAGGACTCGGTGTAACGCTCATTCTTTCAATATAAATGCGAATCCGACCATCACCCCTGGTGAAACAAAACCGTGACTTTTCCGTGAAGTGCACTTTTTGCCAGTCCTGTTTGGTCCAGCGACGGTGGGTTTATGCCCATAGGCAACGTAGTTGCCGGTGATGTCTGGTGAGGACCTGCCTTACAACAGGCCTACAAGCCCTCAGTCCAGCCTCTCTCAGCCTATTGCGGACAGTCTGAGCACTGATGGAGGGATTGTGCGTTCCTGGTGTAACTCGGGCAGTTGTTGTTGCCATCCTGTACCTGGTGCTGCAGGTGTGATGTTCGGATGTACCGATCCTGTGCAGGTGTTGTCCTCGCAGTGGCAGACCACGTGTAACAATCAGCTGTCCGTCCTGTCTCCCTGTAGCGCTGTCTTAGGCGTTTCACAGTACGGACATTGCAATGTATTGCCCTGGCCACATCTGCAGTCCTCATGCCTCCTTGCAGCATGCCTAAGGCACATTCACGCAGATGATCAGGGACCCTGGGCATCTTTCTCTTGGTGTTTTTCAGAGTCAGTAGAAAGACCTCTTTAGTGCCCTAAGTTTTAATAACTTTGAACTTAATTGCCTACCATTTGTAAGCTGTTAGTGTCTTAACTACACAGGTGCATGTTCATTAATTGCATATGGTTCATTGAACAAGCATGGGAAACAGTGTTTAAACCATTTATAATGAAGATCTGTGAAGTTATTTGAATTTTTACGAATTATCTTTGAAAGACAGGGTCCTGAAAAAAGGACGTTTCTTTTATTGCTGGGTTTATTTCTGTTTTACATTTTTTTAAATTAAATGTACAAACATTTTTTTAAACCTGTATTTCCTTTGTCATAATATGGTATTGTTGGATTGATGAGGGGGAAAAAACAATATAAGGCTGTAATGGGACAAAATGTGGAAAAAGTGACTGCAGTGATGCCTCTTGCACTGAGATGCAGTGCCTTAGACCGCTGCACCACTCGGGAGCCCAAATTTTATGAGTTCGGTCATTAGCAATGCAATTGACCAGACAACACCATTAAAAAAAAATCTATTTTATTACAATCATCTTTCTCCAAGCCAGTATCACAATGATCATCAGTCAATAGATACCCAGATGGTGGCTTGCACACTACTTAGACAATAATAATGCACAAGACTACAACCACATTACTGTCCATAAGAGCAAATAAATTACGTTGTCAATTATTTAATCACAATTAATCTACCTGGCGAAGCCACCATCACCACGAGCATGGGGGAGCACGGGGTGTGGCACTTGGAGCAACAACTACAAAAAAACTAACGATAGACGACAACCCTGAACTCAGGGAAAACTATTTTTAGGACGAACGCCACTATGAGCTAGCTTCAACCACACCTACGCAGCTCAAACCTTCGTAGTTTGGACCAACAATTTGCGTCTTTTATTCACCGCGCTTGACCTCAAAGACAGGTGCACCACAGGTTATAATGGAGGCAGAGCGTGTGGACCACAATGAAAGAGAGTCAGTAGTTTAAGAGATGCTCCAATCACAGGAGGAGGGTGGTTAATTAAGTACAGAAAGTTACAGCACACACATGTCATCAATTAAGGTAAATAATTTGTGAGAGTATGCATAGGTCAATGAAAATGTAACTATGAAGGATAAAGTACACCATCTGACACATCTATAAAGATACCTAAACATGAGCTTTTGCATTTACAGTTAGCAGACTCTCTTATCCAAAGCAACTTACAGTACTAAGTACATAGATTTTCATACTGGTCCCCTATGGGAGTTGAACCCACAACCCTGGTGTTGTAAGTGCTGTGCTCTACCAAGTGATCCACACCAGACTAGGAAGATATGAAGGCGCTATAGATATGCTCTGTAGATATGCTATGGATATATTTCATTAACCTTTAATTAATAATGCATTTGGGGCCTGTTATAACACGTTCATGAAATGCTTATAGATGTATAAAGAATGTTTTATAGCTGTGTTGTCAAAGTCAATTGTTACCCTTAATTTTGATATAATGGATGGTCAGTCCTTGCATCCATAGCTCTGTCTACGAATTTGAGCGTGGTTACGTTTCTCCAGCCCCATCCCTCAAATGTTTTGCGAAACACAGGCTGGGAGCATGCCTTGTTAATGTTTAACTGCTGATTGCCACATTAAGTGAGACTAATTTAATTGAACACAGCTGATTCATGTGTTTTATCTATGAGCAACATTAATAAAAAGGGTAAATATCTCATGAATTCTCATCTCTCCTCTTTTTAAATTGAAGGGTGTGCCTGGTAACCGAGGGATTCCTGGACCACAGGGTCCAACTGGGACAGAGGTATCAGCTGAATTTTAAAACAAATTATGTTTTGATCAGAGTAGTGTTTTTGATGTAAAATCAATGAAGCTACTCTTTCTGTTCTCTCTTTCAGGGGCGACGCGGGGTTGATGGCAACAAGGGAGAACAAGGACGGCCTGGTGATTCGGTAGGAAGGTCAAAAAAAAAGCATTAGTATGACTTTTTATCGATTCGGCATTATTTATTTTATGACACTGTAGGAGACCCACTTTCATTCATTATAACCAATGCTTGTATTCCAACCAACTGATCAAAGCTACTTCTAATAATCTACAATCACTTTTATCAGACACACATTTTATGTATAAATCTCTTGTCTTTTCAGGGTGAAAGAGGGGTTCCGGGATTACCTGGGCCATTGGGTCAAGCAGGTGAAAAGGTACACCATAACACTGGTTTCACTGAATAAGGTTATCAAATGTATACATCTCTATATAATATCAACTCCTTGCAGGCACATTATCAGCCAGGTTATTCAATTAATCTGTATAAAATCAGTAATCCATCTCCCTAAATGTCTTACATCCTGGGAAGATAACATATGTTGCATTGATTAATTACTTTGGTCAAATTATGAACAGAAAAGGAAGCTATTGGTAATCCATAGCAATAAACTCTCGGAACTATCCTAATAGAACCGTCTTCAATGGAAATAAACAGCTGGTGAACTGAATGTCATGAACCCCACATCTAATAAAACAATACACCTTGTATTCTATGAGAGCAAGCCAAAGGAAATGAAAAAGAACATGAAACATTTGTAGGTTATAAGGAACATAGACATTGACTCTGTACATTATTTATTGTTACTGTTGTTATTATTATGTGTTATTACTTTTTTTGTTTGGAAGGGCTCGTAAGTAAGCATTTCACTGTTCATCTTAATCAAATGTTTTCAGGGAAAGGTAGGCAAGGGGCGTTATTAAATTAATCTTTCATTTCTTTAATTTATTTTCCAGGGCTCTATGGGTATTTCAGGGGGATCAGGACTTGCCGGCAAAGATGGCCTAGTGGTAAGAATATCCCAATACTGTTAACCACACGGTTACGTACATTAGTTGCCAAGTAAACAACAAAGGTTAGGTAGTAGTTAACAGGCCACTTGCTTATGCTTTCAAGATGACAAACATATTGACAAATGTATACAGTATATTGACCTCTGGCCAATATACTGCAGTATTATATTGTTGTAATATTGTACATTTTATATTGTACATTTGTAATGATGGATAAGGGTGAATTTGTATAGTACACAAGGTATTGTGTGATGTATTGTTTTATTGATGATGTAGACCATTTTGGTGTGATGTGTTGTTTGGTTCCTGTATGGACCCCAGGAAGAGTAGCGGCTGCCTTGGCAGCAGCTAAAGGGGATCCTAATAAAAGACTAAATACTATATATCAATTTAACGATTTCAGGGAGAAAAAGGAGCCAGGGGATTCTCTGGGCCAGCCGGACATCCAGGAGTACCAGTATGTACAATATAGATACTCTGGTCTCAAATCAGGAACTGACATGGCTTTAAGTTTGAAAAAATATCTCTTTCTCCCATTCTTCAACTCAGGGTTTACCTGGAAGCGATGGAAAGAACGGAGTCCCAGGACAAATCGGTCAAAAGGTTGGTTTTCAATGTGACTAAACAAAGGAAAGTTAACTCACTGGTGGATGGGATTGACGTTTGACAAAATTGACCATAAGGTTGACTTGTCGTAGTCGGTCTGAACTGAACCACCGAAGGGTTACGCTGCTATTGTCTGGCAGTTCCCCAACAGTGGAAATATATTATTGCTGTTAGAACACATTGTGATCTATAAGGGGGTTAGCACCATTGTTTCCTTGTGTTCTTACTCAGCTCAGGCTTTTCTGACACATGGTTTCCATTATCTTAATGGCAGTTCATCACCATCTAGGTGGTTGTGTCTGCGTTATAACTTCTGGATTTATATGATTTTTTTCTTCCACATGTAGAACCTTCCAAAAATGTTCACAGTTGGTTTCTTCCCTTCTACACTGTGGAAAATAGAACAAGTAGTGTCTCATTGGATGTTTTTAGAATGCCAGTTCGTTGAAAATAATGGCTTGACAAGCTGGGTTACTGTACATGTAGAGCTGATACTGTACAGACACCTTATTATGGCTTTTTTAACCTTTATTTAACTAGGCAAGTCAGTTAAAAGAACAAATTCTTATTTTCAATGATGGCCTAGGAACAGTGGGTTAACTGCCTTGTTCAGGGGTAGAACGACAGATTTGTACCTTGTCAGCTCAGGGATTTGATCTTGCAACCTTTTTGTTACTAGTCCAACACTCTAACCACTAGGCTACGCTGCCGCCCGGCTTGACAAGCTGGGTCACATGTAGAGATGATACTGTACAGACACTGTACCTTATTTAACCTCATCATGGCTTGACAAGCTGGGTCACATGTAGAGCTGACACTGTACAGACACCTTATTTAACACCTAATTTGACAGACACTCTTATCCAGAGTGACCAAACCGGCGACCTTTCGGTTACTGGCACAACACTGTTAACTGCTGGGCTACCTGCCGCCTCTGCTGTTAACTTTAATCTAACAAAGATAGATTCAACAGTATCCAATTAGCAAATTCATGGTGGGTGCTGCTATCTCTTTGAACTGTACCTGTAGCCGGTTCACTGAATCATCAAGCATGATGTCTGTGTTAATGATATTCTGATGCATTGTTTTCGTCAATAGGGAGAGGTTGGAGCAGCTGGCATCCCTGGTCTAGACGGAAGGGAGGGCCATCCTGTAAGTCATGGACATTTCTATCCTTTCTATAACCATGGATTATAATCTACATTCTATGCACTCTAGACGGTCTACTTTCTTGTATGCTTAGGTTTCTATGAAATATGAACAATGCCAGAATGCCCTCCGCCCCCTCAAATAAAATGAGTTCCTTGACTTTAGCAGGGGATATCCAAAACAGACTCGGTCATCTGGAGCTACTTGAATCACAGCCGACATCATGGATCATGACAGTATTTCTGACAGCTAGTAAATTTGGAGTGGTTTCCCTCTAGTTCATCCCAGGATATAAACCCTATTATGGCAATACTTTGGTGACTTCATGTAGTCATTTTGTAGTCATTTGGGGACAGAATAATACATCTGAAAAAGAGTTTTACACAAGTGCATCCCCATTAGTCTTGGGAGTTCTGCAGATTTGGCCGCACAAGCCGAGTGGTGGAACTACAATGTTCTAGATGAGTCAGTTGCTCCACAGGGCTGTAAGCCATTTGGTTTGCCAGAACATCCAATGATCCAATGTCTTTATGGACTAAATAACACAATAGTTGTATCTGCCTGTAACCCCCTCAAAGCTAGTGTCTAAAAATGATTGTATTGTGAGACTTTTTTCTATATTTTTTCTATTTAGGTACTTATTTTACATGACGTGTTGATAATGGCATGGGGAAAAGGATTGGGTTATCAGCCTTACTCTTGAGACAAGTGTCATGTGATTTTGAATAACCAATGAGAGTCAAGAGTGTTGTATCCGAAAGACATCACCTTGAGTCATTGGGTTTTTTAGGTTAGATGGAAGAGCACACACTATTGGCCCTCCAAAACCACTTTCAGGCCCTATCCAAAGCCAACAGATAGATGCCAACAGATTAGAGAAGGCTGTTTGGAGGAGCTATAGGAGGACAGGCTTATTGTCATGGCTGGAATGGCATATATGGAATGGAGTAAAACATGTGGTTTCCATATGTTTGATGTGTTTGATACCGTTCCATTTATTCCATTCCAGCCATTACAATGAGCCTGTCCTCCTATAGCTCCTCCTACCAGCCTCCTCTGCAGCAGATAGATACAGTACTGCATGCTAACATTTAACAGGATTTAAGCATTGCACATAACAAAAAACATAGCTCATGCGGTGTTCTTGCCAAAAATTGGTTAGAGGTCCTTATTTAGGTATTTAGTGTTTGGAATTGAAAGGGTTCTTTGTCGTCACATTTCTAATTAGTAGAACACAATGTAAAGAGAAGGAAACAAAGGCTGTTCTTGGACACTTCCATAGCTAGGCAACTCTTTGATGTGCAACATTTTTTATGAATTCCATTGGAAGAAAATTATATGAAACGTTTGTGCCTCGAATGAGCCATAATAAGTCTCACAGTCACAACTTG
Organism: Oncorhynchus tshawytscha; assembly: GCF_018296145.1. NCBI lineage: Eukaryota > Metazoa > Chordata > Actinopteri > Salmoniformes > Salmonidae > Oncorhynchus > Oncorhynchus tshawytscha. The sequence goes on from NC_056453.1 coordinate 34,285,115, forward strand.
TTCATGGATTGACTCCATTCATCTCCCCCATACTCACATCAATGATCCAAGAATACATGTAACAAACTATAGTTGACCATGATGTACTACTCTGCCTATTCCAAGAACATCTCTGCTGTTTAACACATAAATACGCTTTGGCTTATCTATATGACACATACATAGATTTTCATGGTGTCTTAACTGAAGTGGCTAATTGTCAATAGCCTCGTCTGGGGAACAGCTTTTAATATATTTGCAGCATTGGAGGATTTTTGATGAGTTATTTTCCATGTTTCCATGTTCCTTTACAATCCCCCCAAGATGAAGTCTCTGCCGTTTTCCAAACATCTGCACCCGTTTATCATGAAAAACTGACTAAAGAGGCATTTCAAGGTAGTTTTGTTGGATGTGCTCAACAATTATAAACTGTTTATTTACTCAACTAAACATTCACAAACTAACAGATTTCCTATTTACGACCATTTATGTCCCCAGGAGGGTTTTAAACGCCAGGCACTTTTCACATTTGTCCATTAACAACAAATATTGTCTCTCATCTACCAAACATATATCAGATTATGCGGTGAGGTGTAATGGAATATGCAGAATTTGGTTTAGGATGTGACAATCCCTGCTTGGGATTTGACATTGTTGGTTATTCTACATTTGCCGCCAACCATTTGCCGCCAACCACTACTTGGGTGACCTGCTATGTCACCCATATCCATATCCTTAACCTTCGACGTCAGTCTTTGTTTGAAGTGTGACAGAGATGTGTCTGTCGAAAGTCTTTGAAGAGGAGGAAATGTTTTCAATAGATAATATGCGTACAGTCATGAATGTAGATCATACTTGTAAAAGGATATGCAGTCATCTCTGGGACTACTTAAATATGATGTATCAACTGACCTTTGGCCTGTACGCAATAGTCTCCTTTTGGTCTCATCGTTCACAGGGTTACACCACAGTGTATTTTCAGAGATATTTGGTATCACTAAATGCAGTAGTCCTTATTTAGTACTTCCATAAACATGGCATATGTGCTCACTACATACATGCTTCTTCTTTTAAACTCCTGATTTCTGACACTGAGTGGTCAGACGAAATGGGCAAAGCTTTCATGGAAATGGAATGAATCCATTCCACTTCATGGAACATATCCTCAAGCATTTGAAACACCTATTGCTGTTTTCATTGAGTAATATTTTTGGGACTGTGTTGCTATTCATTTAAACCAAGATATACACTGTGGCTTTAAGAGCTTTGAGGTCTGAGGCTTTGTCGGAATGAGACTCTGGAGGTGTCCCAGATACATTTTCCATGTTGAAATGACTGATTAGTGGGAAAACTGTTGTGTGCAGAGAACAATTATAGGTCCACATAAAGTTGTGTATATTCTTCTATACAAACTTAAGGAAGTATATTTTTAATTTAATTTAACCTTTATTTAACCAGGAAGGGCTCTTTTTCAAGAGCGCCCTGGCCAAGATCGGCAGCACAAGTCATTACAAAGAAAATTACAGACAGACAACATGAAAAACTACAAGTAATCTAATAGAAACCATTGAATTCACAAGAGTATAAAACAGCAAATTAAAAACATTGACAGGTCAGGGAATCAGGCTCAAAATCTTTCATCTGTGATTTAAAAACACCAATCGGGACGAATTTTTCCAGTTTAAAAGTATTTTGTAAGGTGTTCCAAGACGATGGCGCAGAGTACATAAAAGCCCTTTTACCAAATTCAGTTCGGACATTTGGAACAGTTAGCAGGATAAAGTCCAGCGAACGAAGAGAGTACCCACCACAATAAAAATGCACAAATAAAAAGGTAGTAAACCTAAAATGGCTTTGTACATAAAAGTATACCAGTGACTGATCCTACGAGTGACTAGAGAAGGCCAGCCAACCCTGGTATACAAAGTGCAGTGGTACGTAAGGGTTTTACAGTTTAAAATGAATCTCAAAGTGCCATGGTAAAGAGTGTCAATTGATCTCAAACACTGAGCGAAAGCATTCATATATAAAATAGCCCCATAGTCTAGTAAAGGCATAAATGTAGCTGATACTAGCCTCCTTCTGGCTTCAAAAGAAAAACAGGCCTTATTCCTAAAATAAAATCCCAATTTCAGCTTCAATTTTTTGTAAATTGTTGAATATGCAATTTAAAAGACAGGCATCATCAATTAAAATTCCAAGATATTTATATGAGGTTACAACCTCAATCTCCTTGCCCTGACAGGTAGTAATAGGTGAAAGGTTTAGAGGTCTATTTCTTGCATTAGAAAACACCATTAGTTTAGTTGGACAACAAACCTATTTGTACTATTAGGTCTATCCTTGTTAGGGGTCAACTAGTTATTCATATAAAATCAATGAACATGTTATGAAGAGATCGCCAAGGGTTAACACACACATTGTATGTTATATAGATTGGTACAACAATCTCTCTGAGGAATTATAAATGCAATGAGGTTTCAAGCCGCATTCGACCTGTCCATTCATAGTGATACCCAATGCTATCTAGTACTACTGTTCTCTTCATTAGGGCGGTATTTGTGTTTGTTTTTACAACATCCTGTGAAAGCTATTAAACCCACTGTCTGATACAGCCAGCGAAGCTCAGGGGAAAGACATTTGATATGTGAATAATCCAGGCCTCTCAGAAGAAAGATCGTGATCGTGTTCTGTCATATAGAGTAAGCTACATACTCTTTTGTTTCCAGGGTATGCCTGGCGAGCCTGGAAATGAGGGCCAGAGTGGAACTAAGGTGAGCTCCTGTTATTCTCATAAACGTCTGCCCTTATATCAGGACGTACCCATACTGTCTATTACATTTTCATTAAATATTGATTCAAAGTCACAATCTCCTTCCCAGCTATTTTTTGTAGCAAACTTTTGTGCAAGAAAGGCTAAAATGTTATTGTACTTTATTTGGCATTTCCTTATTTTATGTCTAAAACAATTTAGGAACACGATACTGTTTTCAACTATGGTTTACATAGTTATAAAGTATAGACTAAAATAAATAGGAATATAATAAAGTAAGCCTAGTCGTTAAAGTGTTGGGCCAGTAACCGAAAAAATTGCTGGTTTGAATCCCCAAATCGACTTAGGTGAAAAATCTGCCGATGTGCCCTTGAGCAAGGCACTGAACCCTAATTGCTCTTGTAAGTCACTCTGGATAAGATTTTAGCGTCTGCTAAATGACAAAAATATAAGTGCAGGTGATGGATTTTGGAAAATCCACAAATGATTTTGGGATTACAAAAATTGAAGACTTCAGTCTTGCCCACAAAAGTACAATTTCAAAAGTCCTCTGAGGACCCAGTACCCTATCCCCATAACATTAGACTTTTATAAACTATGGTTCAAGTTTTGATATTGAAATACATAAATAATCTTTAATAAAGATGTCATAAGTGACAGAGAGAAAGAGCACACATGCAAACAATCAGGGAAGTTGTTAAACTTGTATTTCTTAGCTAAAAATATTTCCAAATTGAACAACCACTGTATAGAAAAGCGACTACCAGTGTTATTAATTATATGATTCTATAATTACAGGGTGAAGATGGTTTACCAGGACCGAAGGGAGCCAAAGGTTCCATTGGACTATCTGTAAGTTGGCTGCCACCAATAGATCCAGTTTCAATTTGTCCAAATTTATCACACTTACAGTAGTATATTTTACATATGCATGGAGCAAAGTTCTAAGTAATTTTCACACATACTCAATGATCCATAATAAATACAAATACAGATGTGCAGAGATACCGGGAACATCGAAACTGATGTTGTTTTCTTGTTTTTCTTATTTAGGGGGACAATGGATTGCCTGGTGAACCTGGATCATCAGGACAACCTGGACCTAAGGTACTAGTGGTTTCTGTTCTCTTCCAGAAATGTTCTCTTTTGCCCAATGTCCATGTGAATACTATTTGCAGAAGTAGTAAAATGCACTTTTCATGGGGGGCTGAGAACATCTCAATAACTTGTGTAAATATAGTCAATAGTATTAGTAAAGATTGCTCGAACACATACCTTAATACACCATATTAGCATTGAAATGATGTGAACCAATACAGGTACAAATGTAGGATCTTAATTTGATCACTGTTTTGTTGCTGAGAATGTTCCTGCACAGCAGGAAATGCTAACTTTGAGTGTATTTGAGTTTTAAAAAGGCTTCTAAAGTTTGTCATTTCCACCTATACATTTCAGACTTGATCTAACAAAAAATCCATCACCTCATACAAAAATGTCCATGAATTATAATTGGTTTAATAAGTATTTTCCTGCTGCAGCAAACTGGCACAAATTAAGACCCTACATCTGTAATGTGTTGGATGAATTTCAGTGTTCTGGCCATTTACTGGTACTGGTACAGTGTCCTGTTGAAGATCTCAATTACTCCTGTCTCCTGCAACACCACCACTAGAGGCAGTGCTGCAACACCACCACTAGAGGCAGTGCTGCAACACCACCACTTGAGGCAGTGCTGCAACACCACCACTAGAGGCAGTGCTGCGACACCACCACTAGAGGCAGTGCTGAGACACCACCACTAGAGGCAGTGCTGTGACACCACCACTAGAGGCAGTGCTGCGACACCACCACTAGAGGCAGTGCTGCGACACCACCACTAGAGGCAGTGCTGCGACACCACCACTAGAGGCAGTGCTGCGACACCACCACTAGAGGCAGTGCTGCAACACCACCACTTGAGGCAGTGCTGCAACACCACCACTAGAGGCAGTGCTGCGACACCACCACTAGAGGCAGTGCTGTGACACCACCACTAGAGGCAGTGCTGCGACACCACCACTAGAGGCAGTGCTGCAACACCACCACTAGAGGCAGCGCTGCAACACCACCACTAGAGGCAGCGCTGCTACACCACCACTAGAGGCAGCGCTGCAACACCACCACTAGAGGCAGTGCTGCGACACCACCACTAGAGGCAGTGCTGCGACACCACCACTAGAGGCAGTGCTGCGACACCACCACTAGAGGCAGTGCTGCGACACCACCACTAGAGGCAGTGCTGCAACACCACCACTTGAGGCAGTGCTGCAACACCACCACTAGAGGCAGTGCTGCGACACCACCACTAGAGGCAGTGCTGTGACACCACCACTAGAGGCAGTGCTGCGACACCACCACTAGAGGCAGTGCTGCAACACCACCACTAGAGGCAGCGCTGCAACACCACCACTAGAGGCAGCGCTGCTACACCACCACTAGAGGCAGCGCTGCAACACCACCACTAGAGGCAGTGCTGCGACACCACCACTAGAGGCAGTGCTGCAACACCACCACTAGAGGCAGTTCAAAATATTGCCGGCTACATTACCTCATCTGTCCTTGAAAGGGTTTATAGTTGCGCTGTGCAGATCAGCCCTTGTCTATTGGTGTGTGAAATCCGTTCCTCTAGTCATGTTAGAGTGCCACTGTATAGGCCTACTGAGACATGCAACAAAACTTTGCATTATTGTAGATGCATATAGTGCTTGGGTTAACATTTTCTGCAGTGATATAATTGCTAGCGAGTATGTTGTTTAGAGCAGTGCCATGGTTATACTGGAGACGCCAAATGAAATGGTGATATAAGTTGACTACTATTGCCTTCGACAGTGGAATTTTGGGATGGAAATCAAAAGCGGTCTGGTACTCTGGTTCTCTGGTCTCGACTCTCTGCCTCCCAATCACTTTTCATTAACTGATATCTGTTTAACAAGAGCCAATGTGTATTGGTTAATGGCACAGGAGTGAAATAGTATTTTATAGACATGACCAGGGTTTTCATATTAATGTCCTAGTTTCAAACAGCATTTATTAGGGAGAGGATATTTGTTTAGAAAAAGAAAAAAACACAAACTAGGGCTAGGTTTAAATCCGATCAGCAATAGATAATGTAATAGCACGCTTGACATTTAAATGGAATTTCTGATTGAGCCGACATACGCAGCACTTACCTTGAATGTGATCTCTGCCAATGTGGAAACAATGCCTTTCAACAATGCCTTTTTTTCACAGCAGTATTTCATGATTTCAAAGCAGAATTGTATTTCTGAATTATATTTTATGAAGTACCTCCTTCAACTAATATTTTTTTCTCAAATAAAGGGCAGCAAAGGTGAAAGTGGACTTCCAGGTCAACCAGGGGTTCCAGGACAGGAGGTCAACATTTAAAGTTTTATATCGGTTGATATTGTCTATTATGAATGTAAAGGTGATTACGTCATTTAGATCTGTTTTAAGAAGGCTGTGTGAGTCATTGATGAACCCTGACGACGTAAGCTACAGAACGTCTAAAAGAGAAAGTGTCCTTACTCTGGGTTCTTACTATGTACAGATATGTGGTTGTCTCACCCAGCTATGTTAAGACTGTAAGTCGCTGTAATAAGTGTCTGCTAAATGACTCAAATGGACATGTACAGTTTAATGCTGATTGAATGAATGTTATTCCAGGGAAAGTCAGGTGACCATGGTGGAGCAGGTCAGCCAGGACACCCAGGAATGCCAGGCCTGACAGGACCTAAGGTAGTTATTAGGGAGAGGACAGTCTCCTACAAAATCACTCTTAACCTATGTGAAATTACTATGTCTATACTGTTCAATAGGGATTAACCTATTTAGCAATTATTGGAATTAGCAATTATACTCATTTTCACTAAATGTTCTGCTCAAATAGGTTCTTTTGAAATTGGTATAATTATTTATTTTTCTGAGGCTTAGTGTACGATTGAGCTGGGATTAAGCATTAAGAATGTTTTCTGCAAATGTTTTCAGTGTTGCCATCCCGATCAAATTATTTATTTAATGAGCGAGGAAAAACACTGACGTTGCATTTTGATGAAGAATTAGGAGCCAGAAAGCTACTTTATAGTGAGCTGTGTTTCCAGATTTACCTCCATTAACTTTAATAAAGAATAATAATTTATACCACAGCTTCCAATAAGCGTTTCATATGATGAAATAAATACATTTCCCCAAGGACTGCAATTTACAGGTGAGGGTTAATCAAATGCAATAAAAAACATCATTGATCAATAACAGTATTTTTTACAGGAACTGTTTAACAGTCATTATTTGATGCTCCACCCTAGAGACAATTATATCTAGCTTACCGTATCATAAACAGCACTTTTTAGTTTGCCTTTTGTTTCATTTCTACCACTTCAGGACAACTTGCAATCTTACAACAAAATATATTTTCAAAAAACAGGGAAACACTACAAGAGGCTTGTAGAATGTTTAACACACTGTCTTCTGGCATATCCATAGCATGTTCCATGGACTTGATGCAGCTGAAGTTTGAACATGTGTAGCTGTAACTCTGTATTCTCCTATTGTAACAATATTAGAACAATATCATAACACGTGATTGTTGTGTCATTTCTATCTCACCAGGGACAAAGGGGAGATCCAGGTGAACGAGGAGGGGAGGTATTTGCGACATTTAATAACTCCTGATAATTCAAATCCATTAGCTGCCCTTGATTCTTTGTATGGAGCGTCTGTCCTCTCAGAGGATTTCATACATGTAAAGCATAGAGTTGAGTTATATTTTTCCATGCTGTTCAGTCCAAGATAGTAAATAATGGTAAACAGCAACAAAATGAAATGTAATATACTGTAACTGATGAACATATTGAAACCTTCATTTGACGTATGGACCGGAGGTTGCTTTGGGAAACATACAGTACCAGTCAAAAGTTTGGACAAACCTACCCATTAAAGAGTTTTTCTTTATTTTTTACTATTTTCAACATTGTATGCCAAAAGTGTGCAAAGCTGTCATCGAGGCAAAGGGTGGCTACTTTGAAGAGTCTCAAATTCAAAATATATTTTGATTTGTTTAACACTTGTTTGGTTACTACATGATTCCACATGTGTTATTTTAGAGTTTTGATGTCTTCAGTATTATTCTACAATGTAGAAAATAGTCAAAAATAAAGAAAAACCCTTGAATGAGTAGGTGTGTCCAAACCTTTGACTGGTACTGTATATACAGGTTGCTACATTTTCCATGTACAAAAGACTGCTTCAAGTATAATCGGATGCTTGGCTCACTACCTCCTTCCAAATGTGGTTGCTTTCATTTAGCCAGAGTGGAATCATGTTGAACAACCGCTTAATTCAAAAGTCATGGAAAACAGGGACAGCTATGATCTTTGGGGGGGGAAACTAGGAAGCGTATCGAGTCAAATGACAATGTCACCACAGGACTACGGTTAAGAAGTCACTTGTACTGAGTCTCTGGATGGAAATATCATTAAACTGACTGTCATGGACGTAGCAACAACCTTCTTGTAAAATCTCAGTCAATTTTAACTCTGCTCTGAAGGACACTAATTTAATTACGGATGACCTTACATTTAATTACAAACAGAATGACTAAAAACAAAAACCATAATTGCTCGTTTAATTTTCTCTACAGGGATTGAGAGGTGAAAAAGGAGATATAGGAATTCCAGGGAATCATGTAAGTTCCCCTTCCTATGATTACATCTATTTTTTTTACATCAATTAATTAATTCTGTAATGGCTATACAAGAGCATTTTGTCCAATTGGACAGTTGATTGTCCAGTAGCCTCGGAAGCCCAGTTACACAATATTTACTGCTTGCAAGTGCTGCAGTAGACTTGTTCTATTGGGAAACTTTTCTCACCACATTATAGTGGTTCTTCAATAGCCTAAATCATTTGTAAATGGGAATATTTTCCTCTTGTCACAATGTATTTATTTCATATCATAGACCAGCACTGATCTAATACATTCATGTACAGAAATTGGATTGTGAATTTGGAAGTGTCAGAACAACTCTCAAATTGACTTCTGACGATCACTTTTCCATTGGCAATATCAATTTAAACAGCATGTTTTCCCTTTATCCACATCTAGAGGACATGGAAGTTAGTTGTATTTCCATCTCATTCAATTCCAATTACATTATAATTAATGAACATTACTAATAATCAGCCATCATGACTTTGATTGACAGGGCTCTAATGGCTCATCGGGACAAAAAGGAGAGGTAAGTTTGTCATTGACTACTGTAAGTAGCTGTAGCCCTAATAGCCAAGCATACATCCCCATCTAGAGCAGTGTGTGTGTACTTATACTATGCTCTTGTGGAAGCCAGAAAGGGACAACAGGAGACCCCGGTCAGAGGGGACTGGGAGGTCACCAAGGCCAGCCAGGACTATCTGGGCAGACAGGCCCGCCTGGGCCTCGAGGACAGAGCGGGGACGTTGGCCCTCTTGGGCCACCTGGACTAGAGGGGAGACCTGTATGTACCTCACCAGTACAATCACCAGTACACTGACCATCCTTGGTCATCAACAACTACCCAACATATCACTTTTCAACAACAATCGTTGACTGTTCCATCAATGTCTATGCCATTTGTATTAATTGACTCGTACATTTTGCATGATGCCATCAATCATGTCACATTTCCACAGGGAAGGGAGATGTCCAAGCAAATAATTCAGGAAATATGCAGAGAGGTACTTAGATGTGAGTATTGATTATGTTTGATCATTGCTGTGCTCTGTGTAGTACACCTATATCTGAGCCCTCTCCATTGTGTTTTCATCCCAGTGGAGATGCCTTCACTACTCCTCAGTAACCAGCAGCTGAGTAACTGTGACCACTGTCAGACCAGGGATGGGACTCCGGGGGTACCAGGCCCGGTTGGGCCCCAAGGATCTACAGGCTTTCCTGGGAACCCTGGTTCCAGTGGACAGCCAGGCCATCCAGGTCGACCTGGGCATCCTGGGATGCTTGGCTTGAAAGGTAATACATAGGCTTACAGAGGACTGAATTAATACAGAGGACTCAATTAACCTGTGCAGCATGTACAGGTAAACAGTAGAGTAGAATATAAACATAGGCCTAGCTTTTTCCTTTATTCAAATAAGATTTCAAAATGTGTTTGTACTGTCTGGAACACATTGCATTCTATTTGTACTGCCTGGAACACATTGCATTCTATGTGTTCTATCTGGAACACATTGCATTCTATTTGTACTGTCTGGAACACATTTCATTCTATTTGTACTGTCTGGAACACATTGCTTTCTATTTGTTCTATCTGGAACACATTGCATTCTATTTGTTCTATCTGGAACACATTGCATTCTATTTGTTCTATCTGGAACACATTGCATTCTATTTGTACTGTCTGGAACACATTTCATTCTATTTGTACTGTCTGGAACACATTGCTTTCTATGTGTTCTATCTGGAACACATTGCATTTTATTTGTTCTATCTGGAACACATTGCATTCTATTTGTAGTGTCTGGAACACATTGCATTCTATTTGTACTGTCTGGAACACATTGCATTCTATTTGTACTGTCTGGAACACATTGCATTCTATTTGTACTGTCTGGAACACATTGCATTCTATTTGTACTGTCTGGGACATATTGCATTCTATTTGTACTGTCTGGGACACATTGCATTCTATTTGTACCATCTGGAACACATTGCATTCTATTTGTATTGTCTGGAACACATTGCATTCTATTTGTGTTTCCAGGAGATCCTGGATTAAAGGGTGAGAAGGGCAGTCAAGGAAGAACAGAGATTGGAGATCCGGGAACACCAGGGCCTCCAGGTAATAATAGGAATATAATACATGTTTACTATGTATGGTACGCTACTGTACATCCAATCAGATAAATGCAATATACACTGAGTATACAAAACATTATGACCACCTACTCTTTCCATGACATAGACTAAGATCCCTTATTGATGTCACCTGTTAAATCCACTTCAATTAGTGTAGATGAAGACAAGGAGACAGGTTAAAGAAGTATTTTTAAACCTTGAGACAATTGAGAAATGGCTTGTGTATGTGTGCCATTCACAGGGTGAATGGGCAAGACAAAAGATGTAAGTGCCTTTGAACGAACGGGGTATGGTAGTAGGTGCCAGGTGCACCGGTTTGTGTCAAAAAATGTAGGCAGTTCTGGGGGAAAAAGGAAGGGTGCAACTCAATATTAGGAAGGTGTTCTGTATGTTTTGTTCACTCAGTGTAGTTATGTGGGGCGGCAGGGTAGCGTATTGGTTAGAGTGTTGGACTAGTAAACGGAAGGCTGGAAGTTCAAATCCCCGAGCTGACAAGGTACAAATTTGTTATTCTACCCCTGAACAGGCAGTTAACCCACTGTTCCTAGGCTGTCATTGAAAATAAGAATTTGTTCTTAATTGACTTGCCTAGTTAAATAAAGGTAAAAAAAATAAAAATGTCTATTTAGTTAAGATAGAAATGGAATCAGGAGAATGTTCTTAAGATTGATGCATCTGAGTCACTGCATAGTGTCCAAGCTGTTGGAATGTACTTTCTGGGATTCATTTCAAATCTATTAGGACCCTTTTCCCCTCTTCTGCAGATAAACACATTGTAAGCCTTCTGGGACCTTAGCTACCCTTTTTCAATCAAAAGTGATCAAAGAACAGGTTTAGGAATTGTTGGCAAACAAGTAAGACATGTTTTGGAACCACAAGAGAAACATCTAATTTGTAATTGTCTACTTTCCTAGGTCAAATGGGTCCCCAGGGGTACAGTAAACCAGGCCATCCAGGGAAGCCAGGACCCCCTGGCTTAAACGGGGAGGAGGGGAAGAGAGGTAACCCTGGGGTCCCGGGCCAGCCGGGGGTGTGTCATCTATCCATGTGTTACGGTGTCATGATGAGGAGCAGGGATCCTTTTAGTAAAGGACCAAACTATTGACCCAACATGGCAGCAGGCAGGCAATCAAACAGTCTGAAGTAGATGCATACATCTCAAAGAAAAACAGCAAATCTTTCCAATCTCAGGAAGATCACATTTTACAGTGTTTCCCATTAGTCACGGAAACAGGAAGTACCTCTTAACATGTATATAGCAAAGATACTCATGTGCATCCTTTCATGACCTTTATCAAGCCCAGTTTATACCTGGTTCTAACCTGGTCCTTTGTCCTGATCTTGTCCACATTTTGAGACAGGTGTAGACAATTATAAGATTGTGATCTGTGATCTGATTGTGATCGAATCTTCCTGACCAGCTTCTTAGGTAGTTAGGCACACGTTGGGTTTGGAAATATCTGTGTAGACGAATCTGGACAGATGGCACCATTGACTTATGTCATCAATATGTGTCTTAAAATAAATAAAGATTCTTTTGAAAGAATAACTGTGAAATAATTTGCATACAGGGGTGGGCCAGGAAATCTGGTCACAATGCATGCACAGTGGACGGATAAGAGATTACATTTCTGAAAATTTGGGAACAATCACAATGTGGACAAGATCAGGACACAGGACCCATATTAGCAGCAGGTATAAACCGGCTTTAGAGGGGAAAAAAACATATTCATTCTGTCCTTGTCACATTCTGCTTGTTATGTCATGGGCTCCATTTTGCTTTAAAGGGATAGTACAACATTTTTTCCTTTTTGTACTTGCCCAGAGTCAGATGAACTCATGGATACCATTTGTCTCTGCAGGCAGTTTGAAGGTAGTTTCCGGAGCCATTGCTATCTAGCATTAGCACAATGACTGGAAGTCTACAGGAACAGCTAGCATGAAAAAATGTTTCACTATCCCTTTAAAAGAATGATAGTAATTGCTCCTACATTTGGATGGCTTTGGTTGGCATTGGTTAGATTCTGAGCCAAATAGCAATACAAAAAATCCAATGTAAAGAATTCTACATTGCTCACAGAAGTACACAGGAATAAAGGGTTAGTACTCCACTTGGACAATGCTGATGGTACATTTTCTTGCCATATACTGCCCCCTGGTGTTGGTGTTTTTGCACTATACTTTTTGATGGGTCACCCCAAAATTAGGCATTTTTTGCACCAGATTTTCTGATTGGTCACCCCAAAACGTGTTTGTTTTTTGCACCATACATTCTGATTGGTCACCCCAAAAAGTTGTGCTTTTTCATGGTCACCCCTCAATTTGTTTAGCAAATTTGTTTGTATTTTTTTATGAAATGTTTATAGACCCTGTAATGTATTATAATTTGTAATTTGACAAATAAAGTAATAAATAAGTAAATAATTATTACATAGTTTCAGGGCAAATCTGTGAGCTTACTATCTCTATAATGGAGGCTGCTATGTTTATGAAACATTTTGATTCATTAACATATGAAAGACATAATCTAAAACCTGTGTGCATTACAGCGATGCTATTTCAGTTTATATTCCTTTTAAAACATTTTTTTTTTTACAAAAACTAGTTTATGTATTGTATGAAAAATACATTAACAAGTATTTTTTTAAACTTGAGTAGAGGATAGGCCTACCTACTATAACAAATGTAAACCTGGGAAATCCTAGCTACTTTCTGCCAAAAGAGTGCGGGATAAATGAAACATGTTGACATCTTGACTTAATCTGAAGTTTGCTCTGTTGCAAATGTTTTACTGTTCGCGCATATATGACATTTATGTGCCTGAGTACCTTACCTTACCGTACCTTGTCTTACCTTAGCCTATCAAGTTTAAGTATTTTTGGTTATTTATAAAACTGAACTAATTTACTGTGTATTGATGGGCTTTACCTGTGAGAGCATGGTCGTTTTTTTTGCTGTGTTTAATTTTGTATGTGTAATGGTGACTTTTGTATTGACTTTTGGTATCATTAATTAAAACTTTTTTATGACGTGAAGTTTTTTTGTGTTTGTGTGTGATTTATGCAAATAAAAAAATTAATTCCACCACTTTTTACCTTATATTATTAATTTCCCTCTGTTTCAAAATCACAGTTGGAATTTCCTTTTAAGTACAGAATTCTCACTGGTGGTAATTGGGGATGATAAATGATGGTCCTAACACTCTCACACTCTTACATCTTTGTATGATCTTGATCAACTGTCACATCACAGTTGCCGGATGACTCAGCCTGAATGCGTGTGTGTGCTCGCATGTGTGTGTGTGCATCTGTGTGTCTGTCTATGGCTGTCTGTCTGTCTGCAATAACAGGTGATGTACACATCCTACACTAGATGGCGCCATGGGATTACAACTCTGCAACTAAACTGTGAAATAACTTAATCATTGGGGATGCTTAGTCAATTGAATGAAAATTAAATACTTTATAGATTGCTAATAATAATAATAATTTACCATTTCTATCTCTTTTCAAAAGAAACTCAGCTTCAAAGGCATAGAATAAACAGCCAATAGATCTTAATGAGCAGCCTAGCTATAGTTAGCGAGGTCAACCAATACATCACCATGAGTAGCCTAGCTATAGTTAGCGAGGTCAACCAATACATCACCATGCGTAGCCTAGCTATAGTTAGTGAGGTCAACCAATACATCACCATGAGTAGCCTAACTATAGCGAAGCCAACCATTAGAGGCCAAGACTTTGATGGAGAAAATGTGGAGAAGGACAGTTTATGCTGCTACTGTATATGTCTTGGGGATAATATTGACAGCACTGCTAAGCTGCACCTGAGCCAACCAATGACTGATAGCTTGGACACTATGATAGTACATCAGTAATATTAAAGCTGAGGTAGGCCTACTGCATGGTTACAGGTTGTTCTTACCTGTAACTATTGCTATCAATCCCTTCAAAAGTTAACATTTTAATAGTGTATACATACTGTAGGTCTGAACATAATTGGAAAAGTAATTGTGTTGCCTTTGATGTAAATGAATGTTAGGATATTTATATCATGATATACCCAATCAATACACTATTGCAAACCTGGCAAGAGATCTTAGCAGCCATATCAATAGCACAAACGTTCCTGTATACATACATAGGCTTACACATGCCTGGGGCTTGTGTGGTTCAGTTGATAGAGCGTAGTTGCTGCAATGCCAGGGTTGTATGTTTGATTCCCACAGGGCACCAGTACGTATGAAAATGTATGCACTAACCCCATTATTTAACTATGTCCAATGATGATGACCATACAGCCCCATGTGTTGGTGAGGATAACTCATGCACATGTCACACCTCACCAGCCTACAGTCTTCTCATTAAGAAAAAAATTATTTGCAACTTTGTGGAGCTAAAAGGAAATAATAATGAACAAAAACAATAAACTCAACATGTGACAATTTCAGTTCATAGATGGAAAAAAGCCAATTGAAATAAATAAATTAGGCCCTACTCTATTTATTACACATTACCTCCCCCACTGGGGAGGCAAGCCCAGCCAATCAGAATAGGTTTTTTTTCATCCAAAAAAGGCCTTTATTACTGACAGAAATGCTCCTCAGTTTCATCAGTTGTCCAGGTGGCTGGTCTCAGACGATCCCGCCGGCGAAGAAGCCAGATGTGGAGGTCCTGGGCTGGCGTGGTTACACGTGGTCTGTGGTTGTGAGGCCGGTTGGACGTACTGCCAAATTCTCTATGGCAGAGAAATTAACATTAAATTCACTAGCAACAGCTCTGGTGAAAATTCCTTCAGTCAGCATGCCAGTTGCACGCTCCATCAAAACTTGAGATATCTGTGGCATTGTGTTATGTGACAAAACTGTACATTTTAGAGTGGCCTTTTATATTCCACAGCACAAGGTGCACCTGTGTAATGATCATGCTGTTTAATCAGCTTCTTGATATGCCACACCTGTCAGGTAGACGGATTATCTTGGCAAATGAGATATGCTCGCTAACAAGGATGTAAACAAACTTGGCCACAAAATTTGAGAAAAAAAAGTTTAGTGTATGGAACATTTCTGCGATCTTGTATTTCATCTCACAAAACATGAGACCAACACTTTACATGTTGCATTCATATCAAATGTTTGTTCAATATAGATGGGCCTGTCCTAAAAGACCATCAACATAATATTGTAGGTGGTCAAAAATATACGTTGATTGATATATTTCTAGATTCAATGAATGTACAGATTTGATTTTGGGAACAATAATTACTCATTTGTCCAAATGTCCTCTCCTTAAACGCACTAATATGGCCAACCCTGAAGGGGTAATTAAAAGGCAGTGTCGTTATTCTTTGACTTGTTAAGACAGGTTTCAGATTTCAAGTGTCTCCCCTTGCACATCTGAGTTGCCACATTCATCTTCATGTCGGTTAAGTTTTATTGTGGCCGCTAGAGGTGGATGCAAAAACGTGTTCCTGGATGGGATGGACTCATTGGATAGACAACAAGCTTCAACACATTTTCCCAAAAACTTTACGCGCCGTGGCAACTAGTGGCAACGGGTGCTCTTACTGTATATAGTCTACTGATTTCCACTCAAAGGGGATTTTATGTTCCTATTCAATGAAAGCGTTGGGCTTTTTCGACTTTTATGGGCGTACCTGCAAGTTATTGTGTAGGTGCGATAGAAAGTAACAATTCCACATGTGATGCGCCTATTTTGAAACATGTGACAGTGGGACATTGGATTTAAGCGGAGCACTGGAAAGAACTTCAACAAAAACGTGTTTATTTTTGCCGAAGAGAAGGGACAGCTCCACAGCATACGTTCATGTGAGACATCATTGCAGGCAGACGTTCAAGAACGTCATTGCAGGCAGACGTTCTCCTTAAAAGTGTTGTGACATAATAACCTTTATGTTATGCTGGATGTAAAAAAAAAACATTCAGAAAATGTGATATTTGCATTTAAATGGAGATCATCTTTATACATTGGTAACAACTGTATACTTGTGTAACATCATCATCAAAAACATAATTGTGCAGGATGAGAGCTTTCATTTCTTTGAACCGGGCAACGTTTGGACTTTTCTGGAGCTGCTTGAGTTTTCTATACTGCGCTCATTGTGGTTTAGGCGACAACCATGTGCATTCTAGTTTTATTTACAGGAGATTGCGTAACCATGAACGGAGAGAGATTCAGAGAGAGATTCTCTCTATTTTGGGTTTACCACATCGTCCAAGGCCCTTTTCTCCAGGAAAACAAGCATCTTCAGCACCCCTGTTCATGCTTGACCTGTACAATGCCATGACTACTGAGGAGGAAGAAGGGTTGAGAACACAAGAGGTTACAGGGAAAGGATTCAGCGCGAAGGCTCATGGAAACTCGCGTAAAGGGTACCACGGCTCTCCGCAGGGACACTCTCGTGTTTCGCAACCTTACCGCGCGGCTCCTCTGACGAGCCAAAGCCCTCCACTCACTACATCTCACGACACCAACTTTCTAAACGATGCTGATATGGTTATGAGCTTTGTCAACTTAGGTAAGCGAATTGAATTGAGAAAGGTTTCAAGCTTGCTGATTTGTTCCGTGCGCTCCAACGCACACAAAATGGCAAATATTGCGGTAACTGATTAACCACAGTATTTTTTAATCCTTAGAACAATGTCACATGGCCTTCTCACTACTAATATTTTAATATTTAGATTTGTTAATATATTATAGGCTTATTCTTTTTCTTATATTGTCCATATGTCCTTCAATGCTGGAAACGTACTCTTAAAACCATGTTTTCATTTTACATTTAAAATACCACATAGATTCATACAAATTCTAACTTAACAACATTGATTAAATTAACACGAATCTGTGTTTATTTTTATTGAATTTGATTGGATTCATTAGACGAAAATAAAAACCCTAAACATGTTAAACAAATGTTCCTCCCACAGTAGCATATGCAATGCTATTAAGTTTGTTGCAGATAATTGTGATATTCAGTTAGATTTCCAATTAATATAAGTTATAGGCTATTCCTGTAGTATCAGGCACTCATTTCCCCTTTGTCACCTGTAGCAGGAACAGTGTGGCACACTGCTCAGAAGTGTTCCCAAGTTCTCTTCAAGGTCACTGTGCTGTTTGTCTTAATGCTGTACTTTTCATTATACTGTTGTTGATGTTTCAAGTCTATTTCGATGTCAATATCAGTTTCTATTTCAGACTTTGAGATGCCTGATATTAATGTCAGACCATATTTACAAGGTAAAACAGTGGTAAAAGCACAAACGACCCATAATTTAAAGACCTTATCCATGCTCTTTGAATAAGGTTTGATCAAACAAGCTGTTTGTATGGACATTCTTCAAATTCTCATCTCTATGGAGATCTTGAAATATTCAACTGCAATTTCATTCTAAGTCTTGCTTCCCTTAAAATGCATGACTTTTCTCTTAAACCTTCATATTTGAATAACCTAGGACAATGGTTATTTGACAAGGGGACATCAAAAGCATTCAGCACATGTTAGATATCCAGCACATACATTTTGAATGAATAGATGTTTATCAAAGTACTTCATAAGGCCCACATTGGAATATTTATATTTTTTGAAATTGTCAAAACGCATTGTAGCCTAAGGAAAGGCGTTCTGGTAAATATGATTAACACTGTTTCTTCAGTAGCGCTGACCTTTATACCCGCAGTTCATACAAACTTATCAGATGACCGTCTGGCCTTGGTTAAATTGGCCTTAATTACGTCCTGTTGTTTAAAGAAAGGAAAGCGATCGAATGAGGGCTGCACATTTTCGCCACTTATTCATCGTGGCAGTTGATTTGGGAAGTAAGATGTGAAAGCAGTAGCATTGTTAATTCGTCTTTGTGTCATTTTTCATTAAACATTACATCCCAAAGGAGAGTGAAATGTAATGTATATCGCATTTAAGGAATAGTACAACAGCAGCAAAAAAAAAGGAGCTAGTGAAATGTTATACTTGTTCACATGTGCCACTATGATAAAACACAAACTACACTTACAGATGTAGGATCTTAATTAAATCACTATTTTGTTGCTGAGAATTTTCCTGCACTGCAAGAAATCCAGAGGAGCTTTGTGATTTCAGAAATTGACTGAAAACCCACACTAACACAGGTTATATTAACTGAACTGCACTTTTCATGTAGCCTACTTTTGACCAGATACTGACTAAGCAACATTATGGACTAAACAGTTCAAATCCTGTTGCTGCAGGATTATTTTTGCTGTGACAATACAGGTCAAATTAAGATCCTACAATGATACAGACACATCTACCAACAACTACAGTTACAGAGAACACATTTAACAACAAAGAGGCTTATACGAGATATAGCTCTTATAAGTGCTGTATAGCGAAAGCATGTAAAAAGGTATTTGTGTGCACGCTGTTGGATGTAAAATCCCTCACCTTGGCCAGTCCCATCTGTTTGCACTTAGAGCTGTATGGCATGTTCACTGTCAGCCTTTAATGCTCTGTGCTCTCATTCATGGGACAGTCAGTGGTAAAGTGTTCAATGAGACTATTTACGCAAGTATTACTACTACAGCTATAATGGATTTAACTACACTAATGCTACTACTGACGCCTGTTATAATACTACTACTATGAATGATTATTAGTCCATTTAAGTGAGCTATTCACAAAAATGCATATTCACTCTTGTCAACATTCATTTTTATCAGGCAAGAGCAATTTCTTACGTACAATGACAGCCTACCCCAGACAACACTGGACCAATTGTGCGCTGGCCTATGGGACTCCCAATCACAGCCGGATGTGATGCAGCTGGTTTCGAACCAGGAACTGCAGTGATGCCTCATGCACTGAGATGCAGTGCCTTACACCACTGCACCACTCGGGAGACATTATGATGAGCAATTGTGCAAAATATCATCAAAGTTTATTCACTGAAACTGCTACATGTCTGGTAGCCTAAGTTGCCGACCCTTTTTAGTGAGTCAAACCACCCTCTGAATTGATCTGCAGCTATCTGACGCTTGAAATACTATATACTCAACCTCACTTCTGCTTCCGATTACTGACCAAAGCTAATCATGGAGCAAGTCCAATCTATAGTCCAATCTATAACAGGACGGCCTGACCTCTGGCCTGTTTGTGTTAAGTAACCACAGACTTTCACTGTAGATAAACTATCAGTGAAATGGACTCACTGGCTGTATGATTTCACTTGCTGTGCCAGAACACTAACACACCTCAACATCAATGCTTTTCTGCTGCTATTTAGCAAGTGTTGGATGGTTAGCTGTCACTTTGTGTCTTCTTGACTGCATTATGGCATGCCTTTGATTGCAGACAGGGTTCAAAATGAGGTCTGCTCTTCTTTGTTTGTCAAGTGTAACTCTCAGTCATATAATATAGTACAAATGTACAATCTTAATTTGATCAATATTTTGTTGCTGATAATTTTCCTGTACCGCAGGAAATGCAGATGAGCTTTGTGATTTACATAAATTTGCTATTTCATGTAGCTTACATTTGGCCAGCTAATAGCCTAACCACTGATAAAGCAACATTATTGACTAAATGCTCAAATCATGTTGCTGCAGGATTATTTTGCTGTGACTATCAGTGGAGGCTCCTCAGAGGAGGAAGGCGAGGACCATCCTACTCAGTTTTGCAATGAAGGTCTACAGTGGCCTTAACAGAACCCTCTACTGTAGCACCATGGTGTAACCGGAAGACAGCTATTTTCCTTCTTCCTCTGGGTACATTGACTTCAATATAAAACATAGGAGGCTCATGGTTCTCACCCGCTTTCATAGACTTAGACAGTAACTATGACGACTTCATAATTGCCTACCAGTGCTCTTGCAGTATGAACTGACACGTTGGCCATCCAATCAAAGAATCAGATCATTTATCTAGTAGCCTACTGAAAGCCTAAGATATAGCTAGCTAGCACTACAGTGGATAAAATGTGGTGAGTAGTTGACTCAAAGAGAGAGAAAGACAATAGTTGGAACAGTTTTGAATAAATTCATTTCTTAAAAAATGAAGGAGAAGCAGCAGAGAGAGAGAGAGAGAGAGATTTCATGGTATTTTCTTTGTTATTGTTTTACCTTTCACTTACTTAGGTAATGCAGCTCATTTAGCCTGCTCAACAACCTGACTCCAACATTGAGGAATGCTAGATAGCTATTTACTGTATGTTAGCTAGCTGGCTAAAGAGTAAATCATAGTCCACATATGCTGAGACGTGATAGTCCGGCATCCCATTGTGACATTGCTACGCAGCTCTGATACGCGTCCTCTGTTCATTTGAACTTATTGACAGTTGGAGAAATAGCTTGAGCTGAGAATGAGAAAAGAATGAAAGTCAAAGGTCCAATATTCTATAGCACTGCTGTGAGGCTATGAAACACTGCAACTCTTCCAAATCCAGGTAAACTTTCAGTTTTATAAATGTATTGCCACCAGGGACCACTGGTGTAACTGCTAAACTGCTTACTTCGCAATTATATATATGGATTAGATTGTGGGTTTACTAATGTGTTAGTTCTAGTTTGTTGACTATAATGTTAATATAGTGACAACGATGTAAGCTGTGTAGCAGTTAGCGGTTATGGTATGAAGGTTTGGCTTGGAGAGTTTTTTGCCCTTGGGTCACAGCTATTGTGTTGTGCACTGAAGTCCACAAGCAAAGAGTGAAGGTTGAGAGGAGGAGAAACATTTTGAAACTATTTGGACTAATGATTACACCCCAGATCAGCTAGATGCAGTCAAGAGTGTGCAAGGCAGTATTGAATGTGTCACTGTCTGTCATCTTGATTACTCCAATTTGTCTCTCGACCTGTGCACCAACGTTATAAACTTTAATTTTCATGCTAAGTTGTAACAACCTCATGATGGGAATAGGGCAAATTAGAGTATCATCCAATAATGCTGTAATAGAAATAAAACCATGCTCATTAAAACAATTTGTCCTCCCTAATCTTAAAAGGCACGACCGCCAGTGGTGACAATATTAGTTAAATGAAGATGCTACACCTGCATTTATAATTTTTGTAAATTGGAAATGTGCACATTTTCTAATGTCCTCCTATGAAACAAGTTTAAACAAATATATCAGACAAAGATTAATATGGGTTCCTTGTATCTTAATATGGGTTTCTTGTATCAAACATAGCCAATATGTTATATGGGAACTACAGGAGATCAATATTAGGTTGGTAAATGAGGTCAAAGCAGTCACTCAAATCATGTAAAAAAAAAAGTCTGTCTGATCTCTTTTTCTCACGTGGAGGGGCAGACGAAAGTAACTTTCAATTATTGAAATCACCCTGTTTTTTATAACTGACAGCCCATTCATCATCGGCAGAGAATGTTGTGCGGCACACAGTGGAGGGCCTGTCTGGAAACTTCTACTTGTACTCAGTTGACTGATTGAATGGACTGGAGAGTGCTTTTGTTGGGAGTCAAAATGTTTGGATTGGCTTTTGGAATGTGAAAAGTTTTGATAAATTACTTTTTTTTCAGTTAGGTAGGTTACTGCTGTCACACCACATTCTGTCGCTTTGCAACACATTTTGGATCTATTGTGTATCAGGGAGGAAGATATCGGTAATAATAATCACTGATCTGAATAAGGTTTATACATTTCCTCTCAACATGTTATGCAGTTATGCAAGTCCTCTATTTAGTCCTCATGGACCATACTGTCTTCTTTTTCAGTGGAGAAAGACAAAGATTTCTCCCATCAGCGAAGACACTACAAGGAGTTCCGTTTTGACTTGACTCAGATCCCAGAGGGGGAGGCGGTGACTGCTGCTGAGTTTCGGATCTACAAAGATGGCAGTCCTCCTCGCTATGAGAACATTACCCTGAAGGTCACCATCCACCAGGTCATCAAGGAATATCAAAACAAGTAAGCTCCAGCTGCTCTTCATTTTAACACCCCAAATCATCCCAATTAAATATGAGGTATATCATTACCTTTTCAATTCTTCTGAAATTGTATATACATTCAGTTATGGACATTTTAAAGTCCAGAAACAGAAACAGATTATATTGACTGCTACCTTTGGAATAGGGTGAACTGTATATTTATGATTCATAAGTTCCACAATCTTTTTTTTCTATAACAGTACTATGCACAGTAGAGTATCCTTGACATCCAGTTGTATACCTCTTTAGACGGTCACTGTACATTTGGTCTAAATCAAACTATGTTATGAACTGAATTTGCTACTGCATGTAATTGATCATTCTATCGTTTAGAGTGGTGGATTCCTCAATCAAACGCCTATACGAAGGGAAGTGAAAGCACATCTTATTCTGTTTAACTGAGAGGAAACAGCCATCTCAAATGTCCCCTATAACTGTTTATAGGCATCCTGAATCACTGTACATAAAAGATGCAGCCATGTGAGTTTACAAACCAGTTTGCCTTGTTCTGCCTTGGCCTTTTTGCCAGTTAGAGAACCAAAATGGTTGCTGATTTGGGTTTTATATTGGATATTTTGAGAATGGAAGAACTGTCTTTATCACATGTCTGATCTAATATCTAAGTGACATGGCTGTAAATGTATGTTCAAATGAATTCATTGATAAATCCAATCAATTAAACATTCAATCAATAATTCAATCAACGTACCAATCAACCAATAAATCAACCAACCAATCGTTTAATCTACCAATTAAGCAATCTTCCAATCAATCAATCTATCAATCAACCAATCTATCGATCAACTAATCTTCCAAACAGATCAGTCAATATTTCAGTCTTTCTTCCAATTTACCAATCAACCAACCAATCAATCAATCAATCAATCAACCCACCAATCTTCCAATCCACCAAACAACCAATCAAACAATTTTCCAATCTACTAATCTACCAATCTACCAATCAACCAGTCAATCAATCTACCAATCTACCAATCAACCAATCTACCAGTCACACAATCTTCCAATCGACCAATCACCCAATCTTCCAATAACCATGGTCTTAGAGTGAACCTAACATTTTATGAAATTGAACACAGCTTAAATTAGTTTTGAATCAGCTTTGAAACTGATAATGGCGCTGACGGGGATGGCTGCCGTTTTACGGGGTCCTAACCAATTGTGCTATTTTGTGTTTTTTTTCCGCATTGTTTGTAACTTTTTTGTACATAATGTTGATGCTACCATCTCTTATGGCGGATCCCAAATCCCGTCATTCTTATGAAGAAAAGACGGAAATATAGGGGGCACAGATTAGTGTGCCTTGTAAGAATTTGTCAATGAGTGTGTAAGCCCCCTCTACCATCTGTTATATTAGCCAACGTGCAATCACTGGAGAATAAACAGGATGAGCTCCGTTCGAGACTATCCTACCAATGGACATTAAAAACTGTAATATCTTAGGTTTCACCGAGTCGTGGCTGAACGACGACACAGATAATATACAGTTGACTGGGTTTTCCATGCATCGGCAGGACAGAACATCTATGTGCGGTAAAATGACGGGCAGGGGTGTGTGTCTACTTGTCAATAACAGCTAGTGTGCAATGTCTAATATTAAGGTAGTCTCTGGGTATTGCTTGTCTGAGGTAGAGTACCTCATGATAAGCTGTAGACAACACTATCTACCAAGAGAGTTTTCATCTATATTTTTCATAGCCGTCTATTTACCACCACAAACCGACTCTCGCACAAAGACTGCACTCAACAAGATGTATAAGGCCATAAGAAAACAAGAAAATGCTCATCCAGAAGCAGCGCTCCTAGTGTTTGGGGACTTTAATACAGATAAACTTAAATCTGTTGTACCTCATTATACCAGCATGTCATATGCAACCAGAGGGAGAAAAAAAACTCTAGACCACCTTTACTCCACACAAAGAGACACGTACACGTACTCCCTCAACCTCCATTTGGCAAATTTGACAATAATTATACAAGTACCAGTGACTCGATCAATATGGAATCGGTCAGATGACGCAGATGCTACGCAACAGGACTGTTTTGCTTTCACAGACTGGAATATGTTCTGGGATTCATCCAATGGCATTGAGGAGTATACCACCTCAGTAATCGGTTTCATCAATAAGTGTATCGACGACATCATCCCCACAGTCACAGAACATTCATATCCCAACCAGAAGCCATGGATAACCGGCAACATTAGCACCGAGCTAAAGGCTAGAGTTGCCGTTTTGAAGGAGCAGGAGACTAATCTTATAAGAAATCCTGCTATGCCCTGTCATGTCTTTGGCTCTGCCGGATTAAGTGATATGACATGCTATTCTATAAAAATCCTTTCTCTGTAATTAATATTACTTGATTGAGCTAATCATGTAAATGTAATTAACTAGAAAGTCGGGGCACCACGAAATAATATTTATAGAGCAGTTATATTCCGAATCAATTCTTAAAGACCTAGTAATATTTTACATCAATAGCAGTCAATATCAATACCGTCAGCTTATTTCAGTCTCATATGAAAGTTGTAAATTCTTGGTTATCTTCACAAACACCCTGGCTAACAAGTTGAATCAGCAACACAAAATTGGGTTTAATTATTTATTTACTAAATACCTAACTAATCACACAGAATTACATATACACAGAATGAATCATACCTTGATTACAAATTATGTCATAAAGGAAAGCGTACCTAGCGGACAGAACAGATATGACAGCTGGTTATCCAAAGAAAAGGGGGTTGGGTTTGAGTGAAAGAGCGGAAAGACGGAAGAAAAAGGGAGAAATGATGTCTCGGAAATACAGTATCTTATGCATTCTAAATTACCGCCCATTTGGAAAAGGAAAATGGAATAAATATTTACTCTGAGCTGCACTTCGGTAGGCTGGTGGTAGATAGAAGGCCGTGTTGCCCAACAGAGTCCTTTGTCCTTTGAAGAATGTCTCTGGTGGTAAATTGTAATAACGTTGTTGTGTGGTAGACGGGATACTCTGTTCTTTCCTAGCCCACGTTTGCAGCTGCTGTTGCTAACTCAACAGCTAGGAGGTATCACTTCTGTAGTGAATAAGAGTTCAAAGTTCATACCATTCGCAACCAAAGCTCACACTGAGATTGGCTTCGTTCTGTAGTTATTATCTGAACCCTTCTGACATCGGAATGTCATCCTAATGTACCCGGAACAGAAAGTTATATTGTCGTCAAGGTTTTATATAGGAAGGGAGAGGAGGGCGTGTTTCATAGTTTATAACCAGTGTCTCTTCACGTGGGCGGACCACTGAGTCGGGCCTAATTCATTCATGAAAACCCAATTCTCACATTTTAGAATATAAAATCACATTTCATCCCCTCCCAAATAATTTCATATTCAAACATTTAAATTGCACACAATTCCATGTGAATCTAATAACTATAATGTGTAGACTTTCCACTGTACCGTTTATGTCATCATATCATTGATGAGAATGTCTCAGATGACAACTGAACTGACATCATATTCATTAAGTACCAACGCATATGTTCAACTGGCTGGATTACCAAAATATGGTTCATTTCCCCCACCTTCTGATGTTCCCAGAATCTCTGTTTAACAAAGGCTATTCAAGAGTCCCTCTGTATAGTCAAGAGAGAGGGAAGGGAGAAAGGTATTTATGGGGGGGTCATAAACCTTACCCACATGCCAACGTCATGACAGCCCTCAGATGAACCATCAAACAGGCAAAGTGTCAATACAGGACTAAGATGGAATCCTAGTACACCGGCTCTGACGCTCATCGGATGTGGCAGGGCTTGCAAACTATTACGGACTACAAAGCGAAAAACAGCCTTGAGCTGCCCAGTGACGCAAGCCTATCAAACGGTCTAAATCCCTTTTATGGTCTGTTCGAGGCAAGCAACACTGAAGCATGTATGAGAGCACCAGCTATTCCGGACACTGTGATCAGTGATCATGCTCTCCGTAGCCGATGTGACCAATACCTTTAAACAGTTCAACATTCACAAGACCGCGGGGCCAGACGGATTACCAGGACTTGTCTCAGAGCATACACTGACCAACTGGCAAGTGTCTTCACTGACATTTTCAACTTCTCCCTGACCGGATCTGTAATACCTACATGTTTCAAGCAGACCACCATTGTCCCTGTGCTCAAGGAATCGAAGGTAACCTCCCTAAATGACTACCTCCCTGTAGCACTCAGGACGGAAGCTATGAAGGGCTTTGAAAGGCTAGCCATGGCTCACATCAACACCATCATCCTGGAAACCCTAGACCCACTCCAAATCACATACCAACCCAACAGATCCACAGATGACACAATCTCAATCGCACACAACACTGCCCTTTTCCACCTGGACAAAAGGAACACCTACAGTATGTGAGAAAGCTGTTCATTGACTGCAGCTCAGCGTTCAACACCATAGTGCCCACAAAGCTCATCACTAAGCTAAGAACCCTGGTACTAAACACCTCCCTCTGCAATTGGATCCTGGACTTCCTGATGAGTCGTCTCCCGGTGGTAAGGGTAGGCAAGAACACATCTGCACATTTTCACATTTTCTTAACTCTATTTTCTTAAAATGTCATTGTTGGTTAAGGGCTTGCAAGTAAGCATTTCACAGTAACGTTTACACCTGTTGTATTCGACGCATGTGAAAAACAACATTTGATTTGATTTGATGTGAATGCATTTGAAAGTTTGGAATTTTGGGCGTGGATATCTTTAGATCATTATCTAAAGCTGAGCATCCAGGTTTGGGGACATGCTTGTGACAGCTTACTCCAAGGGAGGCTTTTAAATGGCCCTTTAAAACCTGCACGGTTCTGTGAAACACTTGTGTCAGGCAATCAGGCATAAAATAAAGGACATCCTGTTTATATAAGTACATCGCTGAAGTTTAGAGGGTATTTTTTCTTGATTAATCAGCTTGTTCCGAGTAGCTTCAAGAAGGTCATTTGTCTCCTTCGAAATATCAAATCATGACCAGCTGCTTTTCAATTTGACTCTGTAAATCATCCATCCTATAAAAATGTTTTTATATGAAGTATATCATTACCTTGTAAATTCTTGTGAAATGGAATATACATTCAGTCATGGGCATTTAAAAGTCCCTCCACAGAAACAGATTATATTGAATGCCACCTTTGGAATGAGTTCCACAATCTTTTTTTTCTAAAACAGTACTATGCACAGTAGAGTATCCTTGACATCCAGTTTTATACCTCTTTAGACGGTCACTGTACATTTGGTCTAAATCAAACTATGTTATGAACTGAATTTGCTACTGCATGTAATTGATCATTCTATGGTTTAGAGTGGTGGATTCCTCAATCAAACGCCTATACGAAGGGAAGTGAAAGCACATCTTATTCTGTTTAACTGAGAGGAAACAGCCATCTCAAATGTCCCCTATTACTGTTTAAAGGCATCCTGAATCACTGTACATAAAAGATGCAGCCATGTGAGTTTACAAACCAGTTTGCCTTGTTCTGCCCTGGTCTTTTTGCCAGTTAGAGATCCAAAATGGTTGCTGATTTGGGTTTTTAAATTGGAAAGTTTGAGAATGGAAAACATGACTTTATCATATGTGAGATGTAATACCTCAGTGATATGGATGTAAATGTATTTTCAAATGAATGGATGAATGAATAAATGCATTAATTAATTAACTAATTAATTAATCAATAAATCCAATCAATCACATTTTATACTTTTTCTTCACCTATTTTTACAGGGTGTCATATTGAGACCAAGTCTCTTTTACAAATGAGCCCTGCACAATACAAACACACACGTCAATACAAAACACAATACAAATACTAAATTACAAGACATAATCATAAAAAACAAACACAATCTTCCGTTAGAGCATCCCCCACTAATGCTGTACATTCCCTAAAGGGCACGAGGCATTCAAGCCTGAGCTTTCCTTGCAACATATTCTACATCTGTAGAGCATAACATCTATGAGCGGCTCTCCCTAAAAGGCTATGCATGGTCAATCTGCAGTGGCTTTACAGCGTTTACTGTGATGCAGCTTCTGCAGAAGTCAGGGCATTCATACGTATTGTGCTTTATGAAGCAGAGTTGTTGTGAAGGAAGTTGTTAACGAAGTGAGTTTGTGTTGACACAGGACCTCCCGCCCCTACCATTCTTTAACCAATCATGTCAATGCGGAGCTATACGGAGCAATACAGAGCCATCCTCATTGTTGCAAAATTTGGGAGGCGCACAGCAATGCGGTACGGACCTCAATGGCCTCTGCATGCCTCCAGCGGCTCCACAATTGTGTCACACCGTCCATACGGAACCTCCAACCGCATTTGGAGATCAAGCATAAATTGGCCTTAAATCGGAAGCCACACTTGGAACCTCTAGCACTATCCAATCTTGTGCTCTTAATCAGTCAATCAATCAACTCCAAGGGAGGCTTTCTCCAAGGGAGGCTTTCTCCAAGGGAGGCTTTCTCCAAGGGAGGCTTTCTCCAAGGGAGGCTTTCTCCAAGGGAGGCTTTCTCCAAGGGAGGCTTTCTCCAAGGGAGGCTTTCAAATGTCCCTTTAACACCTGCACGATACTGTGAAACACTTGTGGCAGGCAATCAGACAGAAAATAAAGGGCATGTTTACACTAGCCCATCTCTAAAGTTTAGAGGGTATTTTCCTTGATTAATCAGCTTGTTTTGAGTATCTTCAATATTTTATTTGTCTCCTTTGAAATATCAAATCATGACCTGATACAAACATTTAGGCAATAGATAGATATTGCAGAGCAGTAAGTGACAAAGTAATAAGAATTGCCACGAAATGAAGCTTGTCACAAATATATTATCATTAGGAGCTATACTTTTGTTTTATCTTAACTTTGATTCCAAATGGAGGATCTAGATTAAGGTTATTTTATTTTATTGACTAGAAACATCCATTGTGGTATTTATATTATACGTCTTCCATGGAAAGAGAGTTTTAGCTGTGGTAAATGCAATCAGTAGCCTACACAGTGTGGTGAGTCATGAAACAATCCAATGAAGATGAAGCAAACAACAAAGGAGGCAATAAAGGCTGGGTTGACACAGGCAGCCCAATTCTGATCGTTTACCCAAATATGGGCAAAATATCTGATTGTTCAAATGACCAAATATGGGCTAAAGATCTGATTGTTAAAATGACCAATTATTGGCAAAAGATCTGATTGGACTGCTTGTGTAAACACAGCTTAATGGACATGGTTACGCAAACATTCTGTCCCAATCAGGTTTTTCTTTTAATTAATTAAGACCAAACATACTTTGACTTTATTTGTATTTGGACATGAAAAATAGGTTTTAATAAGTTACTGAAACTTTAGAACAAACATACATT
This sequence comes from Oncorhynchus tshawytscha, assembly GCF_018296145.1. Lineage (NCBI taxonomy): Eukaryota > Metazoa > Chordata > Actinopteri > Salmoniformes > Salmonidae > Oncorhynchus > Oncorhynchus tshawytscha. Next base: position 34,315,065 of record NC_056453.1, read on the forward strand.
TGCATGTTAAGTAAATATGTATGTATGAATATGTATGAATTCTACAGTTGATCTTTGCCTGGTCTAAAAGTGTTCTACATTGCTCTCCTTTCAGCTGACTGACTAGATACAATGATGAGGTTCACAAACTGTATCTCAAACCCTGTTCTGTCTCATTCTCACCACACCAGGGGCTCACAAATATAGTTCTTGGATAAAGCTTTTCCATTAGCAAGTTCACCACTTGTGAAGCCTCAGAAATCCATCAGTTATCAGTCCTCCTGCTCTGTGTTAACTATCAGGCGACTTGTTGCATTCCCGTTCAGTTGAAGCCATATTGGCCCAATAGGAGCTGCCTAGGGGGTTCCCATGGTAACCCTTATGCCTACCTGCTTCTCTCAAAAGCTGTTCTGGAAGTGGGAAGCAGTGACATAGCTGAACACACAGGGGTCTACTTAAAGCAGGGCCCACATTCACTGGCCAAATATGTGTGCGGGTGATTGAAGGGGAGATATGGCCCTCTTGGGCTTTTCTGGAGGTCCTAGTCAATAAACTCTCCCATCTGAAGCCCTGGGCCCCAGTCATCACGGTCACCTTTATAGCTCACCCAGGTCTGGAGCCATCACACACCACACATTTAGCTTCTTAGGTCCTAACTGTTATTTTTCTGCTGGATAAAACTTATTCAGAGTTTCACAGTTCAGCACCTCCTTTCTCTGCTCCTCCCCCAAGAAGCACTCATAAAGATGGCTCTAAACTGCTCAGACACATAGCACTTTAAATGTGTGGTAGAACAAAGACACATTTGTAACTTTAATGTTTTTTTCACTACTTGGAAATTATGACCTTGAGTATGTGACTGGTTGATTAATATCCTGCCTGTCCATACATTGTGCGGTTGTGAAAACAGATTGTCTCTAATCTGGCCAAAGAGTCATTAGGCATGAATCGAAAGTTACAGAATGGTTACCTGGAGGAAAATGGAGAGGGCCATGCTTTTTCAATTTCAGTCAAGGGGAGGGTTTAGTCTTTTTTAAATATAGTCAGAGGAGGGTTTAGTCTTTTTTAAATATAGTCAGAGGAGGGTTTAGTCTTTTTAAAATATAGTCAGAGGAGGGTTTAGTCTTTTTTAAGTCTAGACATGAGAAGGTTTAGTCTTTTTTAAATCTAGTCAGAGTCATTTGTATTTGGTTAAAAAACATATTTTTACAATTAGTTGCTTATTAGGTTATATATCGATGTGTGCCCGATGCCACCCCTCATCTATGATTCTCCGCTGGACGTGCAATATCAATTGCGCCTATAGGCTATTTACTGTGGTCTCAATCAGATTTTCCATATAGGCTGTAGTCTACGAAGTGCACGCTCGGAGAATCACAGAGTAAAGTTACATTTCGAAAATAGCTGCTGTGACGGTGTAATTAAACTAGGCTGCATTACACACCGCAATGGATATTCCAACCCTGAGCCCCTGCCTGCTCTGCTCTTGCTGATCAAAAACGTGTTTATGTGCTGCCTGGCCAGTGGCTGTGCTGTGTAGGTGGCAGTTCAGAAGAAGAGTCAAAGGCTTCTTCCGATTTTTGGGAAAGGATTAGGCCTAGTCCAAAAAACGCACTTCTTGCGCATGGACTAGCCTATAGCCTATGTTCTCATCAGTTTAAGGAGAGTGAAGATTAGGAGGAATGAAGATCAACTTTGATAGCTTGCTACTAATATAGTTGATTTTATAAAAAACAGTATGTTTCCTGCCCATGATGTACATTACTGTTCAGAAGTTTGGGGTCACTTAGAAATGTCCTTGTTTTTGAAAGAAAATCACATTTCTTATCCATTAAAATATCATCATATTGAACAGAAATACAGTGTAGACATTGTTAATGTTGTAAATGACTACCTTACGCTGTGTCCTACTCCCTTCACAGAACAGAGCAAACTGGCTCTAACCAGAATAGAAAAAGGAGTGGGAGGCCCTGGTGCACAACTGAGCAAGAGGACAAGTACATTAGTGTCTCTAGTTTGAGAAGAAGATACCTCACAAGTCCTCAACTGGCAGCTTCATTAAATAGCACCCTCAATACACCAGTCTCACCGTCAACTGTGAAGAAGCGACTCCGGGATGCTGTGTTCTTTTGCCCATCTTAATCTTTTTTTTGTTGGCCAGTCTGAGATATGGCTTTTTCTTTGCACCTCTGCCTAGGTCAGCATCCCGGAGTCGCCTCTTCACTGTTGACGTTGAGACTGATGTTTTGCGGGTACTATTTAATGAAGCTGCCAGTTGAGGACTTATGAGGCGTCGGATTCTCAGCTAGACACTCTAATGTACTTGTCATTTTGCTCAGAGCCTCCCACTCCTCTTTCTATTCTGGTTAGGGCCAGTTTGCTCTGTTTTGGGAAGGGAGTAGTACACAGCGTTGTACGACATCATCAGTTTCTTGGAATTTCTCACATGGATTAGCCTTCATTTCTCAGAACAATAATAGACTGACGAGTTTCAGAAGAAAGTGCTTTGTTTCTGGCCATTTGCCTGTAATCGAACCCAAAAATGCTGATGCTCCAGATACTCAACTAGTCTAAAGGAGGCCAGTTTCATTGCTTCTTTAATAAGCACAACAGTTTTCAGCTGTGCTAACATAATTGCAAAAGGGTTTTCTAATGATAAATTAGTTTTTTTAAATGATAAACTTGGATTAGCTAACACAACGTGTCATTGGAACACAGTAGTGATGGTTGCTGATAATGGGCCTCTATACGCCTATGTAGATATTCCATAAAAAATCTGCCGTTTCCAGCTACAAGTCATCTACAACATTAACAAAGTCTACTCTGTATTTCTTATCAATTTGATGTTATTTTAATGGACAAGAAATGTGCTTTTCTTTCAAAAACATTTCTAAGTGACCCCAAACTTTTGAACAGTAGTGTATTTATCAGAGTTATTGACAATAAGCCAGATTGGAGTAATTTACACTGTTGTGCTTAAACTTCGAATTAGCAGCCGCGCCACAATCAATCAGAAATGGACAGCTCAGCGTGCTGAAAGTAGGCAAATTCAAGTAAGCATAATTCATTTCAACCGTCTTCATTAAAATTAGACTTTACTAACAACAAGAGGGCTTTGTGTTGAACCTATTTCTTCCTATTTAAGAAATAAGAAACAAACAAAATTAGGCTATATGCTGCTATATCAATAGATTTGTTGGTAAATTCCTCCATCCATATTGTACTCTTTAAAAAGCCGACCTCCGTGCCAGTGAAGGGCTGTTAAGTTTAAACCAAGACTTGAATTGAGGGGGTATCCCATAGGCTGACCTTTTATTAAAGAAAATGTCTAAAAGCCTACCCTTTGTTAGCTTAAGATTTTGATTCAAATAAAACTGATCCGATTATATAAAGTGATCTATAACAGCGCTTTGGTCTGCAATGCTTTATGCTAGAAACAAAGTGTAAAATACCCGGGAAAGACGTTACTCAGATGCATATTGATATCATTGTTTTGTTTCTTTGATATTCAGAGGCTGAGTTACAACCTGCTATTGCCAAAGACCAAAAAAATGAATTTTTTGGGAAGTAATCTAATTCTGTCAAAAGCATATCGAAACCCCTTCAAATTAATGGATTTGGCTATTTCAGCCACACACGATGCTGACAGGTGTATAAATTTGAGCACACAATCATGCAATCTCCATAGACAAACATTGGCAGTAGAATGGTCTTACTGAAGAGCTCATTAACTTTGACAAGTGACGTCAATAAGGGATCATAGCTTTCACCTGGATTCACCTGGTCACCTATGTCACAGAAAGAGCAAGTGATCTCAATGTTTTGTATATACAGTGGGGAGAACAAGTATTTGATTCACTGCCGATTTTGCAGGTTTTCCTACTTACAAAGCATGTAGAGGTCTGTAATTTCAAAAATCCAGAACATCGCATTGGATGATTTTTAAGTAATTCATTTGAGGGCTTTGACATTAGTGACGTGCTTGAAACCAGTCAATAAGCCTATGTGACAGGGATGATCAGATTTGGTTATTTTGTTATTTCACACATTATAGCCATCAGACTAACTATATATAAATCAAAAATCGATAAACAAAAAAAGAGATTGAAGTGATGGTGGAGGAAATAGCAGCCAGGAAAAGGTTGCTATTGGTGAGACTTGATAACTGTGTGGTCACTGCAGAGACCAAAAAGAAAGGATGGGCGAGAGTGGCCGAGTCTGTCTCTGCCGTCGGGGGTATAGCAAGGGACAGTGACGCCGTAAAGAAGAAGTGGTCCGACATCAAGTCGGCTGCTAAGAAGAAGAAGGCTGAGAGACCATTCATGTGGACCAGCTGGAGGAGAAGGTGTCGTCCATCATAGAGATGGTGGTAGACGGACTACGCAACCGGTAAATTTAGTTAGTTAGATACGTTAGCTAGCTAACGTGTAAAGACATTATAGCCAACATAGCTAACAACGTTAACGTTAGCTAAGTTAGCCATGTTCTTCTTTGCAAATGGCACTAGCTATTTATCACTTCTAGAATATTGTAATATGTTGTTAATTACTAGCTAGCTAGATAGTGTGTGTTTAATTTGTATCCGTTAGCCAACTGTGTCTGTGGCGCAAGAAAATGTTCATGGTTACAGAAGTATCCATTCGTCTCAAGGGTTTAAGCTGTTCTAAAGTTAAGTACATTTCCAAGAAGAAATTCTAAAGCATTATTTTCAAGAATCCCATTTCTTTTCAACTCTTTTCTTCGAAAGACATTTAGGAAAAACCTTAAGAACATTTCCAATAACTTTATTGCGGAATATCAATTTTTCTAAGTCTAAAGTTAAGGGGAAAAAATGGCTGTTACGAATAAATTTCTTCTTAAGAAGGTTTTGTGAATCCTGCCCATGGGTCTTCACATTTTTGTTTCAGAAGGTTTTGTGAAATTAGACAAAGCCTCTTTCAACCCTTTATACAGTTTGGAAACCATATGTGGCTTGTCCAGTGTTTGCTGCACAGAGAGAATAACGTGTTGTATCTGCAAAACTTCACCTCAGCTCCATCACAGACTGGTTTTCCCAGGCTGCCTGACTCTGCTGAGACCCCTGTCACCATCTGATCCTCCTAAGATGAGGCATGACAACGAATTACCTTGGTGTATATTTATACATGATGTTATCCAAGAATATAATCAATGGTTCAATAATTGAAATGACCATCATTGCCAGATCTCAGACTGTAGCTTTAAGTTGCTGTCCTGTGGCTACTGTAGGTCTACCCATCAATTCAAGATGGAACTTTGTATCATTCACTGATATTGTTAATATACTGCAAAAATCACCTGAGCTCTGTAGATTAGTCTTCCCTGACCCATGTCACCATCTGATCCTGCTAAGACATGATGAGCAATATTGTGTACTGTCTGTGCACTAGAGGGCTGCATTCCCGGGGGATAGGACCTGACAGAGATCATTGCAGTGCAGTCTGCATTTTTCATGCTGCAGGCGGTCAGACAAATGACTTTGGGATGAAAATATTTTTCTTGTCCCACAGATTATTTGGAAACGGTCCTTTTTCTGCTTTGTATGCGTTAGCCTATTGTATTGTATTGTATTAACTTCTTGTTGGCCAGGTGGGATGCTACCGTCCCACCTGGCCAACATCTGGTGAAATTGCAGAGCGCGAAATTCAAAAATACTAAATTCAAATATTTAACATTCTTGAAAATATATGTGTTATACATTAAAAAAAAGCTTAACTTCTTGTTAATCCAGCTGCTGTGTCAGATTTCAAAAAGGCTTTATGGCAAAAGCACACCATGCGATTATCTGAGGACAGCGCCCCGCATAGAAACGCATGAAAATCATTTTTCAACCAGGAATGTGCGACACATAAGTCAGTAATAGCGATATAATTAATGACTTACCTTTGAAGATCTTCTTCTGTTGGCACTCCAAGAAACATCATGTCCCAGAAACATCACAAATTGTCCTTTTGTTCGATAATGTCCTTCTTTATGTCCCAAAAATGTCAATTTATTTGGCGCGCTTGATTCAGAAATACACCGGTTTCAACTCGCCCAACATGCCTACGCAGTATCTAATAAGTTACCTGTAAACTTGGTCCAAACATTTCAAACAACGTTCCTAATCCAACCTCAGGTAGCCTAAAACGTAAATAATCAATCAAATTTAAGACGGAATAAACGGTTTCTAATACCGGATAAATACAACGTGAAGCGCGCTCCAGTTCACGCACACCAAAACAGTCGAGTCCACCTGGAGTGACATATACAATGAATAGGACTACTTCTTAATTTCTCAAAAGAAAAACATTTAACAATTTATAAAGACTGTTGACATCTAGTGGAAGCCATAGGAACTGCAACCAGGTTCCTAATAATAAGGGTATCCCATAGAAATCAATTGGAAAATCCTATGACCTCAATTGTTTTTGTCATCGGGGTTTCGCCTGCCAAATCATTTCTGTTATACTCACAGACATTATTTTAACAGTTTCAGAAACTTGAGTGTTTTTTATATGCATATCCTAGCTTCTGGGGCAGAGTAACAAGCAGTTTACTTTGGGCATGCTTTTCATCCGGATGTCAAAATACTGCCCCCTACCCAAGAGAGGTTTAAAAGCACATATTTTTCCGCATTACACACACACTCAGAATATGGTGCTTCAACTTTAGTAGCCTACCTCTCCTAGTTGGGCGTGAGAGTTCAAGTGCATGTAGAATGTGTGGTCTCATTGAAATAGACTAAGCTGCATACATGGGCAGAGAATCACGTGGCTGTTAACTTAAATATGATTAGACTGTAGTTTACCACAGTGTCTGTAAATAAATATTGGTAATGGAACGAAGTGGAGGGTGCTCCACCAACGTGAGTTGAAGTGCAATCCAAAAATATAATCACTGAAAAGAAAAAGTCACAATACGCACATTGGTTAGGCTACTATGGTGAGTGAGGGTTGCGCCTTTTCTTTTTCAATAAGCATTGATTACCCATTTATTTGTCAATGCCTGCAAATGGTCCTCCTAAAAGGTAGGCTATGTCCTATAGGACTCTGCAAAAAAATAGCAAGTGTCGCTGTCATCATTCTTGCTGCTTCAAGTTCAGTAGCCATACAGTACCTGCGAGATCATGTGCGCTTGAGGTCTCAATTAAATAGAGTAGGCTATAGCCTATGCATGGGTAGAGAAGCACTGGGCAGTTCTTTTTCCAAGAAAATATACTTCCTAATTAGTTTACTACATTGCGTAGAAATAGGCCTAAATATTGATAACCCATATTTCTTGGTCTGAAAATCTTCCCACTCCTTACAGGTAGGCCCAAAATTGCTGTACATACAAGCAACTGCTGTTATATAGTTATAATAGGGACCTCATATCGCAATCTGACAGACAGCTAGAGGCTAGAGCTGACCTGGCTATGGTAGCTACTATCTAGTGCAGCTAATTCATTCACCTCAGTCGAGAGAGGATGAAACTTTAGCAAATGTTATATGTCAGTCACACTAGCTAATAGCTCAGCACTGCGAATAAACACTAGTTTTGTTTTATTCTGTTAAGTTAAACAGCAGTTACCTTATCAGCTACATCAGTCAACTAAAGAGTAGCCAGTTTCTGCTCTGCTTGCTTTTACAATTTGGAAAAAAAGTGTAACACTCTGACAGCAGCTGCCTCTCTTCAACTCTGGTGTTGGTCCAACCAGCCTTCCAGTTCCTTTGCCTTTTACACAGCCTGTCCGCCCCCTCTGTGGTGTCCGGATGGTCCTAAATCCAGCCTGCTGAACACTCCAAACAGCCTAGTGGACCTCTGAGGCGTCCACGTCGTCCTAAAGCACACCGTTGCCGCTTTTTTGTATCATATTGCAATGATAAAACTGGGGGCGGACAGAAATGTCATTTCAGAATGTAAATGATTCTGTTACGAATCCCTTTTGGCCCGACAGTCTAGGGGGGATGGTAATGAGACCCGTAACACAACTCATGCAAATTATTATTGTGACAAAATAAAAGTGTGAACGAAATAACCACGACAGAAATCTACCGTCAAACTCCAGGTTTATTTATAAACACACGGTAATGGGGGGGGAGCAGGAAAAGGGGCTGAGCTGGACCCAAGGAAAGAAACAATGAATATACAAAAACACCCCTAAGCTAGACTAGCCTACTTTAACAACAGCTAACTAACTAACCAAAAATACAGTGGGTGGTCCGCCCAGTTCTAACTAGTGTATTTAACAAAGTTCACCTACGGGTAGTGTATACCCATGGGCGACTTGTCTTGGTTTCCCCCTTTTCCCACCAGCAACAAACAAACACCATAACCAAAAACAATACTCACTGGTGATGATTAAGTGCTATGGAGGTGCTCAAACAAAAGAGAGGTTAAGACACAACGCGAGAGTGAAACACAGAGACCTACAGACATGGCATTTACAGAGAGATTGAGCTCTAGAGCAAACAAATGATGGGGTTTTTAAACCATGGGGAAGGAACTGTGATAGGGTAGGAAATAGGAGGAGGTGTGTCTTCTGATTGATGATTGATTGTTGACTGATTGGGGAGTGATGATTTTCACCTGTGAGGGGAGAAGGAGAGAAAAGAAACACACACACAGGATACACACACACACAGGATAACTGTATCCGTAACAATTCCATTAGGTATTTATTGTGGAATTGTTAGATATTACTTGTTATTGCTGCACGGTCAGTACTAGAAGCACAAGCATTTCGCTACACTCGCAATAACATCTGCTAAACACATGATTGTGAGCAATAAAATTGATTCGATTTTATTTGAGTTTGAAATGTAATTTCAGAATGTAGGGACGACATGACCCCCAGTCCCCAGTGAAAGTTGCGTGCCTGTATTTCAGAAGAATTTACTTCAAAGTATGGGGCTCAAAGGACAGAGCAAATGGGATCAATAAATGTAACTAGCAAGACATATATTTGTCAAAGGATGTTTTTGGCTCAGATCTGAGAGAGAAAGATGGAATAAATTGCATCCAGTAGGGATTATTCAATGGTACTTTGTTTCTATAATAATTTCCAATATGGTGTGTCAGGGCCTCCTTAACTGTTCTTCTGCTTCCAAGTCTAAATGACACAGAGGAAGCATGTTCTCTCTTTGTGTGGCCCCGTGCAAGTTTTAACAAAATTAACGTGGAATGACAGGAATTTCATGATTAGTTCCAGAGCTTAAAGAGGAGAGGAAGGCCCATCAATTATATCACCACTGTGCTAAATCTTTTTTATTCAATAAATCAAACTATTACACATAATAATGCATGTGCATTGCTTTGCGTGTCAAGTGATCATATGCATTCACCTGTTATTTTTTTATTGATTTTCTATGTATTTTTTCCTCAACAGGGATGCAGAGACGTTCTTGTTGGATTCCAAAAAGATCAAGGCCTCTGATGGGGGTTGGCTGGTCTTTGATATCACAGCTACCAGTAACCACTGGGTGCTGAATCCACTGCAGAACATGGGTCTGCAGCTCTCTGTTGAAACTATGGATGGTAATGGAAGCATTACTTTTCTTCAGGCTTTGTTGTTGCTGGGAATTACATATAGAAAAGCAAATGGCAGTTAAAATTTGTAGTTACCGCAAAACTGGTCTTCCAAAGTCACACCCAAGTTCTTTGCCATCTTGTAGGTAGACACAGCTGTCCATAGAGGAGAGTTTAGGTCTTTATTGTCAAGGTTTGAGGTTGTGATGTTGATGTTTACCATGAAGAGATACATACTATACCATATCATAACCTGTATGTCAGATGAGAGAAGGACAGACAGAGCTGTTTGCCTTCTGCATAGCAAATGTAGGATAAGCCCTGTGAAGAGAAAACAGAGCCCTGTGACTTGGTCGTGGTCTACAGAGAGAACAACAGGGGAGGAGAACTGAGCCCTAGGGAAAGGGGAAAGGGGGATACCTAGTCAGTTGCACAACTCAATAACTTTAACTGAAATGTGTCTTCCGCATTTAACCCAACACGTGTTGCTTGGCTTCATGGGCTCCCAAGTGGCGCAGTGGTCTAAGGCACTCTGTCTCAATGCAAGAGATGTAACTGCAGTCCCTGGTTCAAATACAGGTTGCATCACATCTGGCTGTGATTGGGAGTCCCATGGGGTGGTGCACAATTGGCCCAGTGTAGTCTGTGTTTGGCTGGGGTAGGCAGTCATTGTAAATAAAAATTAGTTCTTAACTGACTTTCCTAATAATAAATCAAATGTAAGGATAGATCCTCTTCATGTGTTTGTGGTGATCATCCTGAGAAGCCCATTCCTCATAGAGGTTAACAATTTTATTTGTATTTACAGATGGCATACATGTTTGTTATTCAGGCACATGAAAGCTCACATGTTCGAGAAGGCATTTCTGCCAAGAACGCAAGTTGCTCTTATCCACAGCAACTTACAGTTAGTGCATTCATCTTAAGATAGCTAGGTAAGACAGCCACATATCACAGTAAAATGTGACTCATTTCAGGAAACTGGGCATATGTCGCGGGTCACTACTTCACAGGAGAACCGTTTGAACATAAACATTTTTTATCAAAATGTGTTCTTGGCAGAAATCTCGAACATGTGAGCTTTCATTTTCCTTAATAACAAACGTGTATGCAATCTGTAAATACAAATAAAATTGTTAAATTACGAGCCTAGTTGGTTGAGCCACAGAAATAGTGAGCAAACCTCCCACTAGCCATGATTGGCTGAGATAATGAGTGGGCCGGACTTGCCGAGAGATGAGTTGGGATTGTTCTGCCACATGAACTCAGCAAAAAAAGAAACATCCTCTCACCTTCAACAGAATTTATTTTCAGCAAACTTAACGTGTAAATATTTGTATGAACATAACAAGATTCAACAACTGAGACATAAACTGAACAAGTTCTACAGACATGTGACTAACAGAAATGTAATAATGTGTCCCTGAACAAAGTTGGGGGGCTAAAAATCAAAAGTATAGGTCAGTAGCTGGTGTGGCCACCAGCTGCATTAAGTACCTGTCACGAGAATTATGTTCTCAATGTTCATAAACCCAATTGAATTAATTACTCAGCCTGAAACCCAGAATTTGTAAGAAACTGGATGAAATGAATCAGACGGAGGCCCAGCTACAATAGTCAGAAAATGTATATACGAGAGCACACTAGCCTGTTGTACAAAACAATTCATTTTATACTGGCTTTTCACGCACACCTTCACACAAACATACGCACACACATTCACACAAACGTACGCACACACATTCACGCAAACATATGCACACACATACATCCACACAAAACAGAAGGTATCCGACGCACATACTGTCTCACTACCCAGCCGACAGAGATTAGGGACACCTTGTCCTTGAGACGTCCCGTTCTCTCCAAATCTCTAGTCAGGTTGGCACCGAATATTGCTCAGACAGTCTGTGCTCAAGACGCTATAATAGACATATTGTTTGACTGACTAAAACTACACACATCATTAATTATAACTTTATGATTCTAGTCAATTTCTACAATTATATGGTTTCTGAGTGGAGTATTCTAATCATTCCTTTAAAGCTATAAATTCCATCAACAGTACCGCAGTGCATCTCCTCCTCATGGACTGCAAAAGATTTGCCAGTTCTTGCTGTGATATGTTACCCCACACTTCCACCAAGGCACCTGCAAGTTCCTGGACATTTCTGGGGGGAATGGCCCTAGCCCTCACCCTCCGATCCAACAGGTCCCATATGTGCTCAAAGGGATTGAGTTCCGGGCTCTTCGCTGGCCATGCAGAACACATTCCTGTCTTGCAGGAAATCACACACAGAACGAGCAGTATGGCTGGTGGCATTGTCATGCTGGAGGGTCATGTCAGGATGAGCTTTCAGGAAGTGTACCACATGAGGGAGGAGGATGTCTTCCCTGTAATGCACAGCATTGAGATTGCCTGCAATGACAACAAGCTCAGTCTGATGATGCTGTGACACATCGCCCCAGACCACGACTGTAACAGCAGATCTTTGTCTGAACAGGAGTAAGGATCGGACCAAGATGAAGCGTGGTAAGTGTTCATGACGATATTTTAATAAAGACAAATGAACAATCGAGCAAAAACAATAAACGATAACGTGAAATCTACAAAAAAACGAAACACTACCGTGTGGCGACAAACACACGCACGGAAACAAACACCCACAAACCAACAGTGAAACCCAGGCTACCTAAGTATGATTCTCAATCAGAGACAACTAACGACACCCGCCTCTGATTGAGAACCATACTAGGCCGAAACAGAAACCAAACATAGAAAAACAAACATAGACTGCCCACCCCAACTCACACCCATACTAATTAAAGACAAAACAAAGGAAATAAAGTTCAGAACGTGACAATGACGGACCCTCCACCTCCAAATCGATTCCGCTCCAGAGTGCAGACCTCAATGTAACACCTCAGTGTAGCACCTCAGATGTGACAAAACCGTGGCTTGTCAGTGAAGAGCACTTTTTGCCAATCCTGTCTGGTCCAGCGACGGTGGGTTTGTGCCCATAGGAGACTTTGTTGCCGGTGATGTCTGGTGAGGAGCTGACTTACAACAGGCCTACAAGTCCTCAGTCCAGCCTCTCTCAGCCTACTGCGGACAGTCTGAACACTGATGGAGGGATTGTGCGTTCCTGGTGTAACTCAGGCAGTTATTGTTGCCATCCTATACCTGTCCTGCAGGTGTGATGTTCGGATGTACCGGTCCTGTGCAGATGCTGTTACATGTGGTCTGCCACTGCGAGGATGATCAGCTGTCCATCCTGTCTCCCTGTAGCGCTGTCTTAGCCGTCTCACAGTACGGACATTACAATTTATAGCCCTGGCCACATCTGCAGTCCTCATGTCTCCTTGCAGCATGCCTAAGGCACGTTCATGCAGATGAGCAAGGACCCTGGGCATCTTTCTTTTGGTGTTTTTAAGAGTCAGTAGAAAGGCCTCATTGGTGCCCTAAATTTGAATAACTTTGAACTTAATTGCCTACCCTTTGTAAGCTGTTAGTGTCTTAACAACCGTTCCACAGCTGCATGTTCATTAATTGCTTATGGTTAATTGAACAAGCATGGGAAACAGTGTTTAAACCCTTTACAGTGAAGATCTGTGAAGTTATTTGGATTTTTACAAAATATCTTTGAAAGACTGAAAAAGGGATGTTTCTTTTTTTGCTGAGTTTAGTGTGCTTCTGTCTATTTGAGCTGGTCAATATGTCTAAGTAATCCTGTCTAGCGTGGCTTTTTTAAAAGTGTTTTGTGTATTAAAACTGCATAAGTGTTGCTCTCCACTTTCTGGAGGACTGAGTTTTGAAATCAGTGGAATATAATATGTCTCCGGATTACATCTTCAACCTAAGAGCAACCATGGCATTCGACAGGAGACGCTTCCATCCATGAATAATGTAAGATAAGATATTAAGATATTCTAGCTAGCTATATTTTCAAATATTACAAATGTCTAATTTTGACAGAAAGAGCCATCAGAATGTTCGGATCAGCCCTACTAATTGGCCAAAGCATCCGGTGTGCACTCTGAACGCGAAATGCTCTGAATTTACTAATGGACAGTCTGACAACACAGTTGCAGTCACCAATGTTCTGGATAACATAACAGCTTAATTAGCTCTGCTAGGGTGAGTAATGTTCAGTGAGCTGTTCTCTCTCACTTAAGTAGCTAACAAGTTAGCTTGGGTGCTTGACTGCTCTTGTTAGTACATTCGGAACAATCCTTAAGAGCTGGGTGGGGCTAAAGCTGAAGAGGGTGTGAAAGATGCTGAATGGGTGTAGACAAGAAGGTCTTTGTCCTGGTTTGCTAACTACCTCTCTCAAAGAGTGCAGTGTATAAAATCAGAATATCTGCTGTCTCAGCCACTGCCTGTCACCAAGGTACACCCCAAGGCTCGATCCTAGGCCCCATGCTCTTCTCAATTTACATCAACAACATAGCTCAGGTTGTAGGAAGCTCTCTCATCCAATTATATGCAGAGGATACAGTCTTATGTTCAGCTGGCCCCTCCCCAGATTTTGTGTTAAATGCTCTACAACAAAGCTTTCTTCGTGTCCAAAAAGCTTTATCTGCCCTTAAAACAAAGGTCCTGTGGTTTGGTAAAAAGAAAGCCCCTCTCCCCGCAAGTGTGATTACAACCTCTGAGGGTTTAGAGCTTGAAGTAGTCACCTCATACAAGTACTTGGGAGTATGGCTAGAGGGTGCACTGTCCTTCTCTCAGCACATATCAAAACTGCAGGCTAAAGGTAAATCTAGACTTGGTTTCCTCTATCGTAATAGCTCCTCTTTCACCCCTGCTGCCAAACTAACCCTGATTCAGATGACCATCCTACCCATGCTAGAATAAGGAGATGTAATTCATAGATTGGCAGGTAAGGGTGCTCTCGAGCAGCTGGATGTTCTTTACCATTCGGCCATCAGATTTCCCACCAATGCTGCTTGTAGGACACATCACTCTGTATACCCATCGCAAGACCCACTGGTTGATGCTTATTTATAAAACCCTCTTAGTGCTCACTCCCCCCTATCTGAGATATCTACTGCAGCCCTCATCCTCCACTTACATCACCCATTCTGCCAGTCACATTCTGTTAAAGGTCCCCAAAGCACACACATCCCTGGGTTTCTCGTCTTTTCAGTTCACTGCAGCTAGCGACTGGAACAAGCTGCAACAAACACTCAAACTGGACAGTTTTATCTCAATCTCTTCATTCAAATACTCAATCATGTACACTCTTACTGACAGATGTGGCTGCTTTAAGTGATGTATTGTTGTCTCTACCTTCTGGCCCTTTGTGGTGTTGTCTTTGCCCAATAATGTTTGTACTCAAACATACTCTGTTTTGTGCTGCTGCCATGTTGTGTTGCAACCATGTTGTCATATTGTGTTGCTAACATGCTATGCTGTTATGTGTTGCTGCCATACTATGTCTTAAGTCTCTCTTTATGTAGTGTTGTGTTGTCTCTCTTGTCGTGTTGTGTGTTTTGTCCTATATTTTGATTTAATACATGTTTATTTTTAATTCCAGCCCCCATCCCCGCAGGAGGCCTTTTGCCTTTTGGTAGGCCGTCAATGCAAATAAGAATTTGTTCTTAACTGACTTGCCTAGTTAAATAAAGGTTAAATAAAAAATACAAAATTCCAGCTAAACAACGTATACATTTTGTAGCGTTTTGCAAAACAAAATCAAAATATACAGTTGAAGTCAGAAGTTTACATGCACTTAGGTTGGAGTCATTAAAACTCGTTTCTCAACCTCTCCACAAATTTCTTGTTCACAAACTATAGTTTTGGCAAGTCGGTTAGGACATTTACTTTGTGCATGACACAAGTAATTTTCCCAACAATTGTTTACAGACAGATTATTTCACTTATAATTCACTGTTTCAAAATTCCAGTGTGTCACTAAATTGACTGTGCCTTTAAACAGCTTGGAAAAATCCAGAATATGATGTCATGGCTTTAGAAGCATCTGATAGGCTAATTGACATCATTTGAGTCAATTGGAGGTGTACCTGTGGATGTATTTCAAGGCCTACCTTCAAACTCAGTGCCTCTTTGCTTGACATAATTGGAAAATCAAAAGAAATCAACCAAGACCTCAGAAAAAAATTGCAGACCTCCACAAGTCTGGATCATCATTGGGAGCAATTTCTAAATGCCTGACGGTGTCCCGTTCATCTGTACAAACATTAGTACGCAAGTATAAACACCATGGGACCACGCAGCCGTCATACCGCTCAGGAAGGAGACGCGTTCTGTCCCCTAGAGATGAACGTACTTTGGTGCGTTAAGTGCAAATCAATCCCAGAACAATTGCAAAGGACAGTGTGAAGATGCTGGAGGAAACAGGTACAAAAATATATATATCCACAGTAAAACGAGTCCTATATCGACATAACCTGAAAGGCCGCTCAGCAAGGAAGAAGCCACTGCTCCAAAACCACCATAAAAAAGCAAGACTACGGTTTGCAACTGCACATGGGGACAAAGATCATACTTTTTGGAGAAATGTCCTCTGGTCTGATGAAGCAATAGAACTGTTTGGACATAATGACCATTGTTATGTTTAGAGGAAAAAGGGAGAGGCTAGTAAGCCGAAGAACACCATCCTAACCATGAAGCAAGGGGGTGGCAGTGTCATGTTGTGGGGGTGCTTTGCTGCAGGAGGGAGTGGTGCACTTCACAAAATAGATGGCATCATGAGGTAGGAAAATTATGTGGATATATTGAAGGAACATGGTCGCAAAAGCTTGGTCGCAAATGGGTCTTCCAAATGGGCAATGACCCAAAGCATACTTCCAAAGTTGTGGCGAAATGGATTAAGGACAACAAAGTCAAGGTATTGGAGTGGCCATCACAAAACCCTCAATCCTAAAGAAAATTTGTGGGCAGAACTGAAAAAGCGTACGCCAGAAAGGAGGCCTACAATACTCAGTTACACCAGCTCTGTCAAGAGGAATGGGCCAAAATTCACCCAACTTATTGTGGGAAGCATGTGGAAGGCTACCCGAAACATTTGACCCAAGTTAAACTATTTAAAGGCAATGCTACCAAATACAAATTGAGTGTATGTAAACTTCTGACCCAATTCGAATGTGATTGAAAGAAATAAAAGCTGAAATAAATCATTCGCTCTACTATTATTCTGACATTTCACATTCTTAAAATAAAGTGGTGATACTAACTGACCTAAGACAGGGAATTTTTTACTAAGATTAAATGTCAGGAATTGTGAAAAACTGAGTTCAAATGTATTTGGCTAAGGTGTATGTAAACTTCTAACTTCAACTATAAACTATCTAAAATCTATGAATGAAACATCTGAGAACAGTAATATTTTACACACACATGAAAGTATTCATATGCAATCCTAAAAACACAAATGTGAAGGATTGGTAGATATTGCCTTTTGGAAATATGTTGTGCCCCGATCATTGCATTTGACTGGATAGGAACGTAAGTATGCTTCTGTTTGCTGCTATTCACACTGCTTGTTGTTTTAAAGGACGGAGTATCAACATGAAGTCTGCTGGCATCGTTGGTAGGAATGGACCACAATCCAAACAGCCGTTCCTAGTCTCATTCTTCAAGGCCAGTGAAGTATTGCTGCGCTCTGTCAGGGCCGCTGGTGGAAAGAAAAAGAATCACAATCGTAACAAATCAGGTGGTCAACAGGAATCATCACAGGCACCGAAAAGTGGAGGTGGGCATATTAAACGATCATAATTGTTATGTCTACCCTCCAGGATGTTATGTCTACTCAAGCAGCTTCTTGTTGCCAATTAGCCTTGTTATAGCAGTTACGAGTGTACTATAGATCCATATAAAACACATAGCTTTTCAAAATAATAAACCTACCTGCTGAATCTTTTACCCTTCCTTCAACTCAGGATGGTCCATGGATATTAACATGTAACGCTCACCTTATATAAATACTGTAGCTAAAGTACACAAAACGTCCCAAATGACCCTCAATAAATTAGTTTCATTTGGCTGTCATTTTATAGAAGTCTATGTGCACTTCCTTCAGATCCAAAGCTGTTTAGAACTGATGTGGTTCCGTGCGTTAGGGACACCCAGTCAACACCCTTTCAGTGGCCGCTTTACTGTAATAACTAGAAATGAGTTGGTGCTACCATTTGCTGTTAACAGTTTGTTAACATTTCACTAATAATTTTCTAGTTTCCTATTGTCCAAAATAATAATAGTGCTCACAGGTGCTCAATAAAATAAAATAAAATCCTAATGATGCATGAAAAACCGTTTAATTTAATGTTTCTTGTTTTCAGATCATAACACCAGTGAACAGAAACAAGCCTGCAAGAAGCATGAACTTTACGTCAGCTTCCGAGACTTAGGATGGCAGGTAAGAAAGATGGAATAACATTTCAACCTTACCATGTCTATTCTACACTGTCATAAGCATGTCAGAGCAGAAGGCACATAGGCTGCATTTAGACAGGCAGCCCAATTCAGACAAAAAAAAAATTATTCTCCAATAATTGGTCTTCTGACCAATAACATCAGCTCTTTTTCATGGCTGATTTGATTGGTCAAAAGACCAATTAGTAAAAAAAAAAATCAGAATCATTACATGTGTGTTACATGTGTGTTACAAGTATGTGTGTGTTTGTAAAAACACCTCTTTTAGTATCAACACTGTTATTTAGGGTATTCAATGCAGTGCACGAGAAACAGACAGATGACTGACTAAAGAAAACACATGAAGTGTGAATGAAGTGTCTTCAATATTCAATGAGGAGCACGTTGAGGCTTATTTAGTCTATTTTAATTCTATTTGAAGGACTGGATTATTGCACCTGAAGGCTATGCTGCTTTTTACTGCGATGGGGAATGTTCTTTTCCACTCAATGCACATATGAATGCGACAAATCACGCCATTGTGCAAACTCTGGTAAGTGCAAAGCCTCAAAGGTTACTTATTTGAATTCATATTGAATTTCTTTAACAATATGGTGATAATTATTCCCTCACCATATAGATTTTATGAGCTTCTCAAACTGCTGCGTTGATGCTATCTCCTTTCTATACTCAGTCCTTTCTTTCTTTCAGTCATTTTCATTTATATTTTACTCAGTCCTTTCTGTTCACTTCCACAGGTCCATCTGATGTTCCCTGACAATGTGCCAAAGCCATGTTGTGCACCGACCAAGCTGAACGCTATATCTGTGCTTTACTTTGATGACAGCTCAAATGTCATCCTCAAGAAATACAGAAACATGGTCGTCAGGTCATGTGGTTGCCATTAACGGGCAAGCAGCGGTATTTTTCACATATGTGGTATTGCTGAAAAAGTACAATATCGATTTAGATAGGTTGGAGGTGTGATGTACAGTATTATGTATATATTAGTTGTATTAACTTATTTATTTCCCCTATTTTTGTGGAAACACTCAACATTGTACAATGAATATGACTTAGAATATGAAATTAGAGTGCATGTATATTAGACATCACTTGGCACTCTCTCCTATAGGCCATATCAAACATATACTGGTACGTTGTTATAGTTGTAGGATTTTGTTGTACATCTTAGCAAAAGGAAACTTCTCGATCCAATATGGATCTATTGGATGTATTGTTACTGAATACGGTTCAACTAAGTATACACATTTTACCAACATGGTTCTTTGGCTGTCCCCATAGGAGAACCATTTGAAGAGACCCTTTTCTTCCCAGGTAGAACCTTTTGGGGTTCCATATAGAAGCCTTTCCACATACGGTTCTACATTGAACCCAAAATGGTGCTTCTATGGGGACGGCGGAAGAACCGTTTTGGAACCCGTTTTCTAAGAGTGTATAGCACTGTTTTTCAAACTGTTACATTAGATTTCATTTTCAAACCATTGTTTTAAACCATTCTAACCACTCAAAAAAGATTTACAAAATGCTGCTACAGTAAAATGAGGTAAAATCTTATGACATAGCAGTTGAATATAGTTTGCGTAGCTACAGTATCTTACCTAGAAATAGTGTCAATTATTGCATCGACATTGTATTATGAAGCACATTATAACCTATACTAGCCTATGCAACTTGCAATTTTTTTTATTTGATTTATCCATCAGACGTGTTAAAGCAGAATCCGTATTGATGTCATTGACTGAGTAAGAGCCTGGCACAACATAAATCACATTAAAGGTATGCCGTAAAAGAGCAAAGGAAGTATTTCAAATAGGTCCCCTTGAATAACACTCTGAGTTTTTCCTCCAGGCTTGAAGTTAATCATATTTACACTGTGCACAGGCTTCAGTCTATCATGAAAATGGGTTTGGAAAAACGTGTGGTTGTTTATACGGTATCCTTAGACTTCTGGCTATAAAATATATGTATATATCATGTTTTATATCAAATAAGTTCTGCTGAAAGGTACTTCCTCTATGCCAAAGTATCCCATAGTATCCCACATTCTGTTGAATACATATTTCCAGAGCATTCACTGAAAAAACATGAGGACTGGCATGCT
The DNA here is from genome assembly GCF_018296145.1 of Oncorhynchus tshawytscha. Classification (NCBI taxonomy): domain Eukaryota; kingdom Metazoa; phylum Chordata; class Actinopteri; order Salmoniformes; family Salmonidae; genus Oncorhynchus; species Oncorhynchus tshawytscha. The sequence goes on from NC_056453.1 coordinate 34,335,053, forward strand.
ATATTCTCAGACCCTTGAAATGTCATAGTTCAATAACAGTAGGAATATATGAAAATTAGGCAAAAGTTGTGCAGTAGCTCCCTTAAAAGTACTTTATGGCCAGTATATATTTTCATATTTTACATATTCAATACGTAATGGATGAAACATCCCTAACATACTGACTAGACCGGCCACGTTGTGTGCGCGAGTGTTGCAAAATAGATGTACACATCATGTACACGTTATTCAATCATTTCATCCAAACTGCTTGCATGTGTCAACGAGCGTCTGCGTAGCCAGAACTTGGTTCCATGTCCTGCCTCTCCCATCTACTCTTTTGTTTTCACGACCATACTAACCCACATGGGTGATTGAATAATTAACAAGGAGAGATTAATCAAAGAAAACTGACAAACTGACAACAAAATTAATTGTCGGAGTAGAGGACACACAATTTTGTATGACTCAAAATGGGACAAAATTCTACAAAGATCCAGCAAAAAAATAGGACCATTTGCATTTCAGATAAAATAGCAAGCCAATGTTTATCTCCCAGGACAAATTAGCTAGCAACAGCAAGCTAGCTAAATGTCCATGAATGTTTCATTTGTGTTTCAACTTGTCCCCAAATTAATATAGTTGGTTCACAGTTGGTTTTGGTATTTTAACCTGCGTGTCATGAACGCATATGGCGGAGATAAACTAAATCAAAATGCACACGATGGCGCACGCGGATGCATGCTTGGGACAGGTTTGGTCAAGGTGTGAGAAAATACATTGTTTGCCCAATTGTGGTTATATCACTGTTATTTTTGTATTATTATTGATGTTATATTATTATTGTCGTGTTGTTATGCTTCATAGTAATTTGAGTAATATATGTTTGGGAAAAATACAGGTTACTGTATTGTTAGTGTTGTTTACATATTATTAAATGATCTTTTTGAAAATATTGCTTCCAAATACTTTCAATTTATTATTAACTCAACCAATACGTATTAAAAAATAAACAGACAATTTACATCCCTTAAAAGATGTTCAGTTTAAACGTGAAAATAACAATTTTCCCCACCCCCAAAGGCTTAAAACACCAATCCCACCTTAAAGAATCTCCATTGACAAACACTCTCTTTTGTCCTCCAGCTGCAGGCCTTCAGGTTTTTCAAATCCAAGTTGTCTTCGTGTATTAGTGTTTGGAATTCTATGGATGTTTTATGCACTGTTGCCGGACTACCGTCTGAGATTTATAAATGTTTGACAAGTATGATATAAACATAGGGGTCCACCCAGGGAGCCTGTACATCTGCTGCGTAGTGACAGACTGCTAGTGTTTAGTTGTTTTGTGAGCTTCAGCAGAGCTCTCTCCTGACTCCTGACAGGGAGGATTACACCATCATATTGTTGCTGTGTGCGGTGATCTATAGTCACTAGGCACCAAAGAGGCATCCCTCCTATTTTGGAGAATATAAAATAAATGTACGGGTTAGACCATACATTGACCAAATGTTCTACTGCTACATTATTGTTTAATGCAAAGTATATTAGTAGCATCAGGGTTTGAATTACGGTGGTGTGATCACAATGGTTGTTATGCTTTTTTCGTCTCTGCTAGCACTTAATCATGAGTCCTGCCAAGCAGCTGTTGGTAAAGCACCGTTGTGCATGGGGTTTCCATAGAGAAGTGACCTTTTAAATCAACTAGCTAGGAAATCCACGCTATTAGAACGACAACTGCCAAGAGGGAGAATATCTAAATGGATTCAGTTTTCTCTGTGACACACAAACACTTTGGAGATGCAATTAAGTTCAAGACAGTTCTACTTACTTTTTTGACCACTGACATTACCTCCTATCCTTCAAGATAAAAAGAGAAGCAATGATATTTGCCATAGTTGCTATTCCAGCTCCCACTTGGCTCAAATGGGATGAAGAACAGATAGATAACCATTGAGGAATTTGTCCCTAATAACCACTAACACACCAAGAGCAGGATTCAGTCAAACTTCTTGTTTATGCAATATACATAAACAGTAGCGGTGCATGGGTAAAATCACTGAGGAAGCCAGGCCAGAAAAAAACCCATATTGCAACCTTTTTGTTGTGATATTTGCATTGTTTGCTCTATAACCTGTTATGCCTTGCCACTGTGACATATAGGCCTAAGGGCCAGACAATAAGAAGACAGCGGCAGAATAAATTCAACTACACCTTTGTTTCATTACAAAACCGGGGAGCAACATTCGTCCTGTGAAGTCCACAAAGCATACGAACAGTTACCATCACCTACAGCATAGTCAAGCAAGTTAATGTTTCCAACATTTTCGGACTACTAAACTGATGATTTAGAACCTCGGAGAGTTACCACAATATATGTTTTCCTAGGCTACCTAGCTCAAATGCTTGCTCACTAGCCTGACTTCCTTTCATGTGCAATGATGAGCCAGTTAGTTAATGTTAGCCTACTACATCTACCAGCATATTGAACTACCATCCTCAGGCCATGGGCATAATATTAATTAATGGTTGGATCAGAATCGATGTTATAATCATTGGCCAGTATGGATAATTAAGTCCAAATCCGTGTCTCCATCCATGGCTAATTTCACAGTTGAGCTCACTCAGTTTAGCTCAATGTTGATTGGCTTTTATTACCTTTATGTTTTTATCAACAGAGGCCAAATGCTCTCTGGCTTCCTTTGCATTCAATTCTGCGGGCGGCAACAATGTCATACTCTTTTTGACCAGACGGCATGGGCTACACATACAGAGACAGAGAGAGGGGCACTGTTTCGCTTGCTCAGATGCTTTCTCCGGTGAGATACATTCAGTCTCTTGAGAATTGAATCAAAATTATGAAACACAGAGAGACGAAAGATACATTATTTATATAGTTTTTTTCCGTTCATTTTTGGGGGAAGCCTGGGTTCCCTTGGCATCCTTGAATAAACACCACTGTACATGAAGTACATTTTTTTTGTTTATAGAGTAGCCTAGCATCAGGGAGCCTAGCAGTTAGAGAGGCGAGCAAGCAATCGGAGGGTTGCAAGATTGAATCCCGGGTCTGATGGGAAAAATCTGTCGGGAAGTGAGCTGGCAACCGGAGGGTAGCTGGTATCAAATCATAGATGCCATTGCATGCCGTTGTGCCCTTGAGTAAGGCACTTAAAACCCAACAACAACTGCTCCACGACAACAACAACAGTCCCCTGCGCCAACCTTTCCAACCTGAGTGTGTACAGTGCCTTGCGAAAGTATTCGGCCCCCTTGAACTTTGCGACCTTTTGCCACATTTCAGGCTTCAAACATAAAGATATAAAACTGTATTTTTTTGTGAAGAATCAACAACAAGTGGGACACAATCATGAAGTGGAACGACATTTATTGGATATTTCAAACTTTTTTAACAAATCAAAAACTGAAAAATTGGGTGTGCAAAATTATTCAGCCCCCTTAAGTTAATACTTTGTAGCGCCACCTTTTGCTGCGATTACAGCTGTAAGTCGCTTGGGGTATGTCTCTATCAGTTTTGCACATCGAGAGACTGACATTTTTTCCCATTCCTCCTTGCAAAACAGCTCGAGCTCAGTGAGGTTGGATGGAGAGCATTTGTGAACAGCAGTTTTCAGTTCTTTCCACATATTCTCGATTGGATTCAGGTGGGATTCCCATATGTTTATTTTTGAACCATTCCATTGTAGATTTTGCTTTATGTTTTGGATCATTGTCTTGTTGGAAGACAAATCTCCGTCCCAGTCTCAGGTCTTTTGCAGACTCCATCAGGTTTTCTTCCAGAATGGTCCTGTATTTGGCTCCATCCATCTTCCCATCAATTTTAACCATCTTCCCTGTCCCTGCTGAAGAAAAGCAGGCCCAAACCATGATGCTGCCACCACCATGTTTGACAGTGGGGATGGTGTGTTCAGGGTGATGGGCTGTGTTGCTTTTACGCCAAACATAACGTTTTGCATTGTTGCCAAAAAGTTCAATTTTGGTTTCATCTGACCAGAGCACCTTCTTCCACATGTTTGGTGTGTCTCCCAGGTGGCTTGTGGCAAACTTTAAACAACACTTTTTATGGATATCTTTAAGAAATGGCTTTCTTCTTGCCACTCTTCCATAAAGGCCAGATTTGTGCAATATACGACTGATTGTTGTCCTATGGACAGAGTCTCCCACCTCAGCTGTAGATCTCTGCAGTTCATCCAGAGTGATCATGGGCCTCTTGGCTGCATCTCTGATCAGTCTTCTCCTTGTATGAGCTGAAAGTTTAGAGGGACGGCCAGGTCTTGGTAGATTTGCAGTGGTCTGATACTCCTTCCATTTCAATATTATCGCTTGCACAGTGCTCCTTGGGATGTTTAAAGCTTGGGAAATCTTTTTGTATCCAAATCCGGCTTTAAACTTCTTCACAACAGTATCTCGGACCTGCCTGGTGTGTTCCTTGTTCTTCATGATGCTCTCTGCGCTTTTAACGGACCTCTGAGACTATCACAGTGCAGGTGCATTTATACGGAGACTTGATTACACACAGGTGGATTGTATTTATCATCATTAGTCATTTAGGTCAACATTGGATCATTCAGAGATCCTCACTGAACTTCTGGAGAGAGTTTGCTGCACTGAAAGTAAAGGGGCTGAATAATTTTGTACGCCCAATTTTTCAGTTTTTGATTTGTTAAAAAAGTTTGAAATATCCAATAAATGTCGTTCCACTTCATGACTGTGTCCCACTTGTTGTTGATTCTTCACAAAAAAATACAGTTTTATATCTTTATGTTTGAAGCCTGAAATGTGACAAAAGGTCGCAAAGTTCAAGGGGGCCGAATACTTTCGCAAGGCACTGTATGTGTGTCTTTCTTCCATTGGATCTTGCGTGTACAAATAAGGTGATATTGTGTACAAATAAAGTGATCTTGTGTATGAATAAGGTGATCTTGTGTATGAATAAGGTGATCATGTGTACGAAAAAAGTGATCTTGTGTATGAATAAGGTGATCTTGTGTATGAATAAAGTGATATTAATCTACTTCTCACTGACATTTTATTCTGAAAGCTGTAAGCATCTACCTATGAAATGAGCAGGCTTAAGTCGAATCAGAAGAAGGTTCTATCAACAGGAGCATGCGCTGTCCTAACTAATGCAATATCTCACCATAGCAGCTCATTTATGAAATGAGATCAAGGACCTGGGATGAATAGCTCTTGCATTCACCCCTGGTCTAACAAATCAGTCCAAGTAGGGCTTCCTGAAGTCCTTTGGTTGCCCAGGGATGTTCAGTACACTTGGAAAGGTAGATAACCAAAGGGATTAGGTTAAAGATGAATATTTATTGACACAACTGTATTGACCTTCACCAAACACAGGACATGTATTCAGCTATACTTTTTCTTCCCTCAGTCACCCCTTTTTATAGCTTTTTCTCCCAAATGGCAGAACATTGAGTGACTATATTTCACTTAATTTAAAGCAGTGACCAGTCTGCCCAGATGTTATGTGCGCTCCCAGCGGAAAGTGTTGATGTTCAATGAATAGAAGAGGCCACCTGCTAACTTAACTCTTGGCGTGGAAGGATGATTTGCATTCCTGTGGCCTGTTGCCTGGCATGATTACTTCTAGCACTTACAATCCCATCTACTGTTTAATATCATGGATTCTTTCCAATCCAGCTACATTTCTCCCTCTCTATAACGTACGGGGCTAGCATGAATAAACTCGTACTTTCAGGAACTCTCAGCAAGTATAGAGGCCTCTTAGCGTAAACCCCCTGACCACATGAAAGGAGTTGCAATACTGAGGGCAGATTGATACACTGCCTCCTTCCCCTCGGGAGGGCCTCCTGCTGAATTACAGCCCACAGTGAGTCAGAGGTGCTCTGAATCCCATCACATCAACAGCCCCTTACTTCTGAGGCACACCACAAAATGGCTGCTCTGAAAACAGCAGTAAAACAACCCATGACAATCCGCTAAAGTTTGTGTAGGGTGTTTTTCTTTCTTTCTCTCTTTTTATCTTTCTTTCTCTCTTTCTTTCGTTCTTTATGTCTTTCTTTGCTTGAGTGTTACTAGTTTTTGTACCTTGAACAGATGTATTTTTTATTTTAGCAAGTACTATTATGCATTTTTTTGTATTATTCTTTATTTATTCAGAGAAAACTCCTTGAGACCATGGTCTCTTTCCCAAGGGTGCCCTCATCACAACAATACTTGTATTTAATTATTTATTTATTTTAATTTTACCTTTATTTAACCAAGTAGGCTAGTTGAGAAAAAGTTCTCATTTGAAACTGCGACCATGCCAAGATAAAGCAAAGCAGTGTAAAACAGACAACAACACAGAGTTACACATGGAGGAAAAAATAAACAAGCCAATGACACAAACAAGTCAATGACACAGTAGAGAAAAGAAAGTCTATATACAGTGTGTGCAAAAGGCATGAGGAGGTAGGCAATAAATAGGCTATAGGAGCGAATAATTACAATTTAGCAGATTAACACTGGAGTGATAAATGAACAGATGATGATGTGCAAGTAGAGATACTGGTGTGCAAAAGAGCAGAAAATGTCATTAAATAAAAACAGTATGGGGATGAGGTAGGTAGATTGGGTGGGCTATTTACAGATGGACTATGTACAGCTGCAGTGATCAGTTAGCTGCTCAGATAGTTCATAGTTTAAAGTTGGTGAGGGAAATAAAAGTCTCCAACTTCAGCGATTTTTGCAATTCGTTCCAGTCACTGGCAGCAGAGAACTGGAAGGAAAGGCTGTCAAATGAGGTGTTGCTTTGGGGATGATCAGTGAGATACACCTGCTGGAACGTGTGCTACGTGTTGTTATCGTGACCAGTGAACTGAGATAAGGCAGAGATTTACCTAGCACAGACTTATAGATGACCTGGAGCCAGTGGGTCTGGCGACGAATATGTGGCGAGGGCCAGCCGACTAGAGCATACAGGTCGCAGAGGTGGGTGGTAAAAGGTGATTTGGTAACAAAATGGATGGCACTGTGATAGACTGCATCCAGTTTGCTGAGTAGACTGTTGGAAGCTATTTTGTAGATGACATCGCCGAAGTCTTGGATCGGTAGGATAGTTTGTTTTACTAGGGTAAGTTTGGCGGAGTGAGTGAAGGAGGCTTTGTTGTGAAATAGAAAGCCGATTCTAGATATGATTTTGGATTGGAGATGTTTAATATGAGTCTAAAAGGAGAGTTTACAGTCTAGCCAGACACCTAGGTATTTATAGTTGTCCACATATTCTAGGTCGGAACCGTCCAGGGTGGTGATGCTAGTCGGGCGGGCGGGTGCGGGCAGCGAACGGTTGAAAAACATGCATTTGGTTTTACTAGTGTTTAAGAGCAGTTGGAGGCCACGGAAGGAGTGTTGTATGACATTGAAGCTCGTTTGGAGGTTAATTAGCACAGTGTCCAAGGAAGGGCCAGAAGAATACAGAATGGTGTCGTCTGCGTAGAGGTGGATCAGGGAATCGCCCGCAGCAAGAGCGACATCATTGATATATACAGAGAAAAAAGTCGGCCCAAGAATTGAACCCTGTGGTACCCCCATAGAGAATGCCAGAGGTCCGGACAACATGGCCTCCGATTTGACACACTGAACTCTGTCTGCAAAGTAGTTGCCAGGCGAGGCAGTCATCAGAAAAACCAAGGCCATTGAGTCTGACGATAAGAATACGGTGATGCAGACGGCTGCACAGCACTGTATTTTATCGATGGCGGTTATGATATTGTTTAGTACCTTGAGCGTGGCCGTCTCGGAAACCGGATTGCACAGCGGAGAAGGTACGGTGGGACTCGAAATGGTCAGTGATCTGTATATTAACTTGGCTTTCGAAGACTTTAGATAGGCAGGGCAGGATGGATATACAGTGCCTTGCGAAAATATTGACAAGCCAAATTTCTTCAGCCCCTTGAACTTTGCAACCTGTTTGCCACATTTCAGGCTTCAACTGTTCCATCAAAAGATATAAAACTGTAGTGTGAGGTTATTTTTGTGAAGAATCAATCAAGCCTACCACTGTGGGACACAATCATGAGTTGTGGAGGGAGTAAACATTTAGGAGAGGGGAATATTTTTTTTTCTCTCAAAGCACTTCATGATGACGGAAGTCCAGTGAGTGCTCGAGACCCAGGGTCTCAAGGGCACTATGGTGTTAAATGCCGTTTAGCTCCAGTTACCTTAGCTTTCTTGGGAACAGGAACAATGGTGGCCCTCTTGAAGCATGTGGGAACAACAGACTGGGATAGGGATTGATTGAATATGTCCGTAAACACACCAGCCAGCTGGTCTGCGCATGCTCTGAGGGCGCGGCTGGGGATGCCGTCTGGGTCTGCAGCCTTGCGAGGGTTGACACGTTTAAATGTTTTCCTCACGTCGGCTGCAGTGAAGGAGAGTCCGCATGTTTTAGTTGCGGGCCGTGTCAGTGGCACTGTATTGTCCTCAAAGCGGGCAAAAAAGTTATTTAGTCTGCCTGGGAGCAAGACATCCTGGTCCGTGACTGGGCTGGTTTTCTTTTTGTAATCCGTGATTGACTGTAGACCCTGCCACATACCTCTTGTGTCTGAGCCGTTGAATTGAGATTCTACTTTGTCTCTATACTGATGCTTAGCTTGTTTGATTGCCTTGCGGACGGAATAGTTACACTGTTTGTATTCGGTCATGTTTCCGGTCACCTTGCCCTGATTAAAAGCAGTGGTTCGGACTTTCAGTTTCACGCGAATGCTGCCATCAATCCACGGTTTCTGGTTTGGGGCTAGTAGAAGCGTCTGCTCCGGCGGAGGCCGGTTGAAGGCACAGCGGATGGAGTATTCGTCAGCAGACTTGTCGTGGTGGTGCGGCGGTGCGCCGTGTTGACTAAGGATCCAAGCCAGGTGGCAAAAGAGGTATTGTAGTTGTAGTAATTTAGTTTTCTATACGGTAGATACGCCTGGCTAACTGGTGCTAGCTTCGGGGCAGAGGCTTTAGCCACTATAGCCACTCGGTAGCAGCGGTGATCCAGTGCCAAGGTCCAGAGCTTATGGCAAGGATCCGGTGGAGTAGTGTGTTCTAGCCGTGTTTGGGTGGAGTCCGGGTGAACAACTGAGTAGGCCGGGAGGTTGGTCTCAGGGATAGCTTCAGTACTGTGTAACACGGTGGGTGCTAGCTAGCTGTGAAGATCAGAGAATGGTCCAGGGATTACGGCAGGTTTCCGGCATTGTATAGATATATACATTGGGGCAAAAAAGTATTTAGTCAGCCACCAATTGTGCAAGTTCTCCCACTTAAAAAGATGAGAGAGGCCTGTATTTTCATCATAGGTACACTTCACCTATGACAGACAAAATGAGGGGGAAAAATCCAGAAAATCACATTGTAGGATTTTTAATACATTTATTTGCAAATTATGGTGGAAAATAAGTATTTGGTCAATAACAAAAGTTTATCTCAATACTTTGTTATATACCCTTTGTTGGCAATGACAAAGGTCAAATGTTTTCTGTAAGTCTTCACAACGTTTTCACACACTGTTGCTAGTATTTTGGCCCATTCCTCCATGCAGATCTCCTCCTGAGCAGTGATGTTTTGGGGCTGTTGCTGGGCAACACGGACTTTCAACTCCCTCCAAATATGTTCTATGGGGTTGAGATCTGGAGACTGGCTAGGCCACTCCAGGACCTTGAAATGCTTCTTACGAAGCCACTCCTTCGTTGCCCGGCGGTGTGTTTGGGATCATTGTCATGCTGAAAGACCCAGCCACGTTTCATCTTCAATGCCCTTGCTGATGAAAGGAGGTTTTCACTCAAAATCTCACGATACATGGCCCCATTCATTCTTTCCTTTACACGGATCAGTCGTCCTGGTCCCTTTGCAGAAAAACAGCCCCAAAGCATGATGTTTCCACCCCCATGCTTCACAGTAGGTATGGTGTTCTTTGGATGCAACTCAGCATTCTTTGTCCTCCAAACACGACGAGTTGAGTTTTTACCAAAAAGTTATATTTTGGTTTCATCTGACCATATGACATTCTCCCAATCTTCTTCTGGATCATCCAAATGCTCTCTAGCAAACTTCAGACGGGCCTGTACTGGCTTAAGCAGGGGGACACATCTGGCACTGCAGGATTTGAGTTCCTGACGGCGTAGTGTGTTACTAATGGTAGGCTTTGTTACTTTGGTCCCAGCTCTCTGCAGGTCATTCACTAGGTCCCCCCGTGTGGTTCTGGGATTCTTGCTCACCGTTCTTGTGATCATTTTGACCCCACGGGGTGAGATCTTGCGTGGAGCCCCAGATCGAGGGAGATTATCAGTGGTCTTGTATGTCTTCCATTTCCTAATAATTGCTCCCATAGTTGATTTCTTCAAACCAAGCTGCTTACCTATTGCAGATTCAGTCTTCCCAGCCTGGTGCAGGTCTACAATTTTGTTTCTGGTGTCCTTTGACAGCTCTTTGGTCTTGGCCATAGTGGAGTTTGGAGTGTGACTGTTTGAGGTTGTGGACAGGTGTCTTTTATACTGATAACAAGTTCAAACAGGTGCCATTAATACAGGTAACGAGTGGAGGACAGAGAAACCTCTTAAAGAAGAAGTTACAGGTCTGTGAGAGCCAGAAATATTGCTTGTTTGTAGGTGACCAAATACTTATTTTCCACCATAATTTGCAGATAAATTCATTAAAAATCCTACAATGTGATTTTCTGGATTTTTTTTCTCATTTTGTCTGTCATTGAAGTGTACCTATGATGAAAATTACAGGCCTCTCTCATCTTTTTAAGTGGGAGAACTTGCACAATTGGTGGCTGACTAAATACTTTTTTGCCCACTATATATATATATATATATATATATATATATATATATATATATATAATAGAGAGAGAGAGAGATTTTTTTTTTTAAAGGGGCTGGTACCTGTGCAGAAGGTCAAGGCCGCTTGCAGTGGCTAACAATGACTAAATAGCTTGTAGCAAATGGTTAGCTTCTGATGGCTGTGGTTCTTGCTTTAAAGTCTAAAAATGACAAATAATAGCGGTTCCGTATCACATTGGGTGAGGTAGGTTACTGGAAGGTATAATTGAACTAAAATGGAGAAGAGATTGAAAATAAAATTGAAATATATACAAAATATGAAAAAATACAAAAGTACACGAGGGGACGAACAAAACACGTCTGGAAAAAAAATACAAAAACCAATACAATTAAAAATAAAACAGGAATCAACAGGACACACAAAATGTATGAAGAACAGTCACAGTCCTCAGCTACTAGGACCTCAATTAACACCCTAAGCTGTCCGAGCGACACCAGAACATCTAACTGTAATGACTTGTGGAAATTGTTCCAGTGGTGAGGAAACTGAAACTGAAAGGGGATTTGCCTCATTTGGTGGAGACTCGAGGAACCTCAAGAGTTTTTCATAAAGGATGCAGTGATGAGTATTAAAGCTCTCACCTGTAATAAAGTGAAGGGTGCTATGGAAGATGGAATCCAAAGGTTTAACAGTAGTAGTTGCTGCATTCTGGTAAATTGTGTCACCAAAGTCAAGAACTGCCAGGAAAGTGAACTATACGATCTGCTTCCTGCTGTTTAGGGAGAGACTAGATCAATTTCTAAAAATGAAGCCCACTTAAATCTTAGCTTTTTAACTAACTCATTAGTTTGTTTTTTAAATCCTTGCCAAACCAAAAGCTCAGATATTTATAGAGACGGGAACCCGATCGATGGGAGAACCATTCAATTAATAAATATTTAGTCCATCTGAAACATTTTCTTGAGAATTAGAGAACAACATATATTTAGTCGTGGCCACATTATGTGCACATTATTAATAAAACAGGACTTTCTGTAAGGTAACAAGGTCAGATTGCAGCTCAATGCCTGGTCTACAGTTGGGGCAATGGCATACATAACAGTATATATTCTTAATTAAATTCCTTACTTTAGATTTGTGTCTATTGTGTGTATTGTTGTGAAATTGTTAGATATTACTTGTTAGATTTTACTGCACTGTTGGAACTAGAAACACAAGCATTTCGCTACACAAGCAATAACATCTGCTAAACATGTGTATGTGATCAAACAAATTTGATTTGAATATGGATAACTATTACAATTTTTACAGAGAGACCAATATGCTTATATAAATATTAAAGAGAACAGGTCCCAATACCAACCCCTGTGGTACACCTTTTGAAATATCCAGGAACCTAGACTTAGGTTTCGAAAACCAGTCAGTATCTGGTGTGACCACCATTTACATCATGCAGCGCAACACATCTAATTAATTGTGGCCTGTGGAATGTCATCCCACTCCTCTTCAATGGCTGCGTGAAGTTGCTGGAAATTGGTGGGTACTGGAACATGTCGTACACGTCAATCCAGAGCATCGTAGAATGTTGATCCAGAGCATTCCAAACATGCTCAATGACTGAAATGTCTGAGTGTGCAGGCCATGGAAGAACTAGGACATTTTCAGCTTCCAGGAATTGTGTACAGATCCTTGAGACATGGGGCCATGCATTATCATGATGAAACATAAAGTGATGGCAGCAGATGAATGGAATGACAGTGGGCCTCAGGATCTCATCACAGCATCAAATTACCATTTAAAAAATGCAATTGTGTTCATTGTCTGTAGCTTACGCCTGTCCATACCATAACCCCACCGCCACCATGGGGCACTCTGTTCACAATGTTGACATCAGCAAACCACTCGCCCACACGAAACCATACACGTGGTCTGCGGTTGTGAGACCGGGTGGACGTACTGCCAATTTCTATAAAACAAAGTTGGAGGCGGCTTATGGTATAGAAATTAACATTCAATTCTCTGGCAACAGCTCTGGTGGACATTCCTGCAGTCAGCATGCCAATTGCACTCTCCCTCAAATCTTGAGACATCTGTGGCATTGTGTTGTGTGACATAACTGCGCAATTTAGAGTGTGCTTTTATTGTCCCCAGCACAAGGTGCACATGTGTAATGATCATGATGTTTCATCAGCTTCTTGATATGCCACACCTGCCAGGTGGATGGATTATTTTAGCAGATGAGAAATGCTCACGAACAGGGCTGCAAACACATTTGAGATAAATAAGCTTTTTGTGCTTATAGAACATTTCTGGGATCTTTTATTTCAGCTCATGAAACATGGGACCAACACTTTACATGGTGCATTTATATTTTTGGTTTGTGTATTTTTGTTCAGTGTATATTAAAGTGTCTTCAAAAGGGGCCTGCCCAGATGCACATCCCTGACCTAGATTCTCCTCATTTAGCATGCCTTTTGAAACAACTGAGCCCATGGATAGCAGAATATATTTCAGTTTAATATTATAACTGATTTTGTAATCTTATTCGTGATTTTGAAGATGTCAATCAGCTCCTTTATATTTAATATCTTGTTAGCCACTGCACAGGAGCAACCCTGCACTGCACACTGAGTTCTGATGAAAGTTTTGTGTTTCAGTGGTCTCAGCAGGGTTAAGTGTTGATCTAACGATGCCTCACTCCCGGACAAGCTAAACACCTCCTTCGCCCACTTCGAGGAAAACAACATCAAGTCGCGGACGCGGGCCCCCTCCGCTCATGAGGACTGTGTGCTCTTGTTCTCTGTGGCCGACGTGAGTAAGTCATTTAAGCGTGTTAACCCTCGCAGGGCTACCGTCCCAGAAGGCATTCCAAGCCGATTCCTCAGAGCATGTGCAGACCAGCTGGCTGGAGTGTTTACGGATATATTCAATCTCTCCATATCCCAGTCTGTTGTCCCCCACACTTCCTTCAAAATGTTCACCATTATTCCTGGACCCAAAATAGCAAAGGTAACTGAACCAAATGACTATCGCCCTATAGCACTCACTTCTGTAATCTTGAAGTGCTTTGAGAGGCTAGTTAAGGACCATATCACCTCTACCTTACCCGACAACTTAGACCACCAACAGATCCACGAATGACACAATCGTCATTGCAAGGCACACTGCCCATCTCACAGAATGCTGTTCCTTGACTTTAACACCATAGTGATCTCAAAGCTCATCACTAAGCTCAAGGCCCTGGGTCAGTGGTGAAGGTAGGCAACAACACCTCCGCCACACTGATCCTCAACATGGGGGCCCCACAGGGGTGCATGCTCCTTTCCCTCCTGTACTTCCTGTTCACCCATGACTGTGTAGCAACGCACGTCTCCAACTCAATCCTCAAGTGACCATAGAGAGCCCTTATTTTCTATGGTGGAGTAGGTCAGGGTGTGACTGGGGGGGTTAGTCTAGTTTATATTTTCTATGTGGGGTTCTGTTGTTTTTTCTATGTTGGGGTTTTGATATGATTCCCAATTAGAGGCAGCTGGCTATCGTTGTCTCTAATTGGGGATCATACTGGGGTGGCAGGGTAGCCTAGTGGTTAGAGCGTTGGACTAGTAACCGGAAGGTTGCAAGTTCTAAATCCCCAAGCTGACAAGGTACAAATCTGTCGTTCTGCCCCTGAACAGGCAGTTAACCCACTGTTCCTAGGCCGTCATTGAAAATTAGAATTTGTTCTTAACTGACTTTCCTAGTAAAATAAAGGTTAAATTTTTTTTTTTTTAAATAAAATACTTAAGTAGCATTTTTTCCACCTGTGTGTTATGGGATATTGTTTATGTTTTGAGTTAGTGTTGTAGTCACGGTTTGTTGTTTGTTAGTTTATTGTTTATTGTTTTGTCTTTGCTAAAGTTGAACTTCTTTAATAAATTATGTTGAACTCAACGTATGCTGCGCCTTGGTCCGACATTCATTATTACGAACATCATGACAGACAGGGCCGACATCCCCGTTATTTGCAAGAGGAAGCGACACAGGTACAGAGGACAAAGAGCCAGATGCCTGGTCAGGACCCGGAAAAGGCGAGTGGGAAAGCTGCCGTTACCGTCAATACTACTCGCCAAGAGTAGAGGTACGATCACAAATATCCTACCAACGGGACATCAAAAACTGTAATATCCTATGTCTTACGGAATCGTGGCTGAATGACGACATGGATATTCAGCTAGCGGGATACACGCTGCCCCGTCAAGATAGAACAGCTGGTGCACGAAATCTAAGGAAGTCTCTAGATTTTGCTCGCCTGAAGTAGAGTATATTGTGATAAATTGCAGGCCACACTACTTGCCTAGAGAGTTTTCAGCTATACTTTTCGTGGCTGTTTATTTACCACCACAGACAGATGCTGGCACTAAGACGGCACTCAATCAGCTGTATAAGGAAATAAGCAAATTAAGAGACCAATCACCCAGAGGCGGCGCTCCTAGTGGCCAGAGACTTTAATGCAGGGAAATTTAAATCAGTTCTACCAAATTTTCATCAACATGTTAAATGTGCAACCAGAGGGAAAACAATTCTAGATCACCTGTACTCCACACATAGAGACACGTACAAACTCTCCCTCACCCTTCATTTGGTAAATCTGATCACAACTCTATCCTCCTGATTCCTGCTTACAAGCAAAAATTAAAGCAGGAAGCACCAGTGACTCGGTCTATAAAAAAGTGGTCAGATGAAGCAGATGCTAAACTACAGGACTGTTTTGCTATCACAGACTGGAACATGTTCTGGGATTCTTCCGATGGCATTGAGGAGTACATCACATCAGTCACTGGCTTTATCAAAAAGTGCATCTAGGATGTTGTCCCGACAGTGACTGTAAGTACATACCTCAACCAGAACCAATGGATTACAGGCAACACTCACACTGAGCTAAAGGGTAGAGCTGCCGCTTTCAAGGTCCGGGATTCTAACTCAGAAGCTTACAAGAAATCCTGCTATGCCCTCCGACGAACCATCAAACAGGCAAAGCGTCAATACTGGACTAAGATTGAATAATACTTCACCGGCTCTGACACTCGTCTTATGTGGCAGGGCTTGCAAACTATTACAGACTACAAAGGCAAGCACAGTCACGAGCTGCCCAGTGACACAAGCCTACCAGACAAGCTAAATCACTTCTATGCTCGCTTCGAGGCAAGCAACACTGAGGCATGCATGAGAGTATCAGCTGTTCCGGACGACTGTGTGATCACGCTCTCTGTAGCCGACGTGGGTAATACCTTTAAACAGGAAGACATACACAAGACTGCGGGGCCAGATGGATTACCAGGACGTGTGCTCTGGGCATGTACTGACCAACTGGCAGGTGTCTTCACTGACATTTTCAACATGTCCCTGATTGAGTCTGTTAAACCAACATGTTTCAAGCAGACCACCATAGTCCCTGTGCCCAAGAACACGAAGGCAACCTGTCAAAAGGACTACAGACAAGTAGCACTCACGTCCATAGCCATGAAGTGCTTTGAAAGGCTGGTAATGGCTCACATCAACACCATTATCCCAGAAAGCCTAGATCCACTCCAATTTGCATACCGCCCAAACAGATCCACAGATGATGCAATCTCTATTGCACTCCACACTGCCCTTTCCCAACTGGAAAAGAGGAACACTTATGTGAGAATGCTATTCATTGACTCCAGATCAGCGTTTAACAACATAATACCCTCAAAGCTCATCACTAAGCTAAGGATCCTGGGACTAAACACCTCCCTCTGCAACTGGATCCTGGACTTCCTGACGGGCCGCCCCCAGGTGGTGAGAGTAGGTAGCAAAACATCTGCCACGCTGATCCTCAACACTGAAGCTCCCCAGAGGTGTGTGCTCAGTCCCCTCCTGCACTCCCTGTTCACCCACGACTGCATGGCCAGGCACGACTCCAACACCATCATTAAGTTTGCAGATGACACAACAGTGGTATGCCTGATCACCGACAACGACGAGACAGCCTATAGGGAGGAAGTCAGAGACCTGGCCGGGTGGTGCCAAAATAACAACCTATCTCTCAACGTAACCAAGACTAAGGAGATGATTGTGGACTACAGGAAAAGGAGGACTGAGCACGGCCCCATTCTCATCGACAGGGCTGTAGTGGAGCAGGTTGAGAGTTTCATGTTCCTTGGTGTCCACATCACCAACAAACTAGAATGGTCCAAACACACCAAGACAGTCGTGAAGAGGGCACAACAAAGCCTATTCCCCCTCAGGAAACTAAAATGATTTGGCATGGGTCCTGAGATCCTCAAAAGGTTCTTCAGCTGCGACATCGAGAGCATTGCATCACTGCCTGGTACAGCAATTGCTCGGCCCCCGACCGCAAGGCACTACAGAGGGTAGTGCATACGGCCCAGTACATCACTGGGGCAAAGCTGCCTGCCATCCAGGACCTCTACACCAGGCGGTGTCAGAGGAAGGCCCTAAAAATTGTCAAAGACCCCAGCCACCCCAGTCATAGACTGTTCTCTCTACTACCGCATGGCAAGCGGTACCGGAGTGCCAAGTCTAGGGCAAAACGGCTTCTTAACAGTTTTTACCCCCAAGCCAGAACAGGTAATCAAATGGATACCCGGACTATTTGCATTGTGTGCTCCCCCCAACCCCACCAACCCCTCTTTTTATGCTGCTGCTACTCTCTGTTTATCATATATACTACCTCAATCAGCCTGACTAACCGGTGTCTGTACGTAGCCTCGCTACTTTTATAGCCTCGCTACTGTATATAGCAGTCTTTTTACTGTTTTATTTCTTTACCTACCTATTGTTCACCTAATACTTTTTTTGCACTATTGGTTAGAGCCTGTAAGCATTTCACTGTAAGGTCTCCACCTGTTGTATTCAGTGCACGTGACAAATAAACTTTGATTTGATTCAACCTCAGGAGGCTAAAGAAATTCAGCTTGGCCCCTAAAACTATCACAAACTTCTACAGATGCACCATTGAGAGCATCCTGTTGGGTTGTATCAACCCCTGGTACGACAATTGCACAGTCCGCAAACACAGGGCTCTCCAGATGGTGGTGAGGTCAGCCCGGTATCACAGGAAGTCCAAGAAGATCATCAAGGACCTCAGCCACTCGAAACAGGGCCTGGTCACCCTGCTATCATCTAGAAAGAGGAGACAGTACAGGTGCATCAAAGCTGGGAGGAGTCAGGTTTGTAGGCCTCCTTGCTCATACACACTTTTTCAGTTCTGCCCACAAATTTTCTACATGATTGATGTCAGTGCTTTTTGATGGCCACTCCAATACTGTGACTTTGTTGTCCTTAAGCCATTTTCCCACAACTTTGGAAGTATGCTTGGGGTCATTGTTCATTTGGAAGACCCATTTGCGACCAAGCTTTAACTTCCTGACTGATGTCTTGAAATGTTGCTTCAATATATCCACATAATTTTCCTACCTCATGATGCCATCTATTTTGTGATGTGCACCAGTCCCTTCTGCAGCAAAGCACCCCCACAACATGATGTTGCCACCTCTGTGCTTTGGGATGGTGTTCTTCGGCTTGGTTGTCCCTCCCTTTTTCCTCCAAACATAACGATGGTCATTATGGCAAAACAGTTGCTGTTTTATCAGACGAGAGGACATTTCTCCAAAAAGTAAGATTTTTGTCCCCCATGTGCAGTTGTAAACCGTAGTCTGGCTTTTTTTTATGGTGGTTTTGGAGCAGTGGCTTCTTCCTTGCTGAGCGGCCTTTCAGGTTATGTCGATATAGGACTCGTTTTACTGTGGAAATAGAATAGATACTTTTGTACCTGTTTCCTCCAGTATCTTCACAAGGTCCTTTGCTGTTGTCCTGGGATTGATTTGCACTTTTCACACCAGAGAACGTTCACCTCTAAAAGACAGAAAGTGTCTCCTTCCTGAGCGGTATGATGGCTGCGTGGTCCCATGGTGTTTATACTTGTGTACTATTGTTTTTACAGATGAACGTGGTACCTTCAGGCATTTGGAAATTGCTCCCAAGGATGAACCAGACATTTTTTCTGAGGGCTTGGATGATTTCTTTTGATATTCTCATGATGTCAAGGAAAGAGGCACTGAGTTTGAAGGTAGTTCTTGAAATACAGCCACAGGTACACCTCCGATTGACTCAAATTATGTCAATTAGCCTATCAGAAGCTTGTAAAGCCATGACATCATTTTCTGAAATTTTCCAAGCTGTTTAAAGGCACAGTCAACTTAGTGTATGTAAACTTCTGACCCACTGGAATTGTGATACAGTGAATTATAAGTGAAATAATCTGTAAACTATGGTTGGAAAAATTACTTGTGTCATACACAAAGTAGATGTCCTTACCGACTTGCCAAAACTATAGTTTGTTAACAAGAAATTTGTGGAGTGTTTGAAAAATGAGTTTTAATGACTCCAACCTAAGTGTATATAAACTTACGACTTCAACTGTAGCCTCGTTATTGTTATTTTTTTGTTATTTTTTTTACATTAGTTTATTTAGCCAGTATTTTCATACTCTGCATTGTTGGTAAAGGGCTTGTAAGTAAGCATTTCATGGTAAGGTGTTGTATTCGGTGCAAGTGACAAATGAAATTTTATTTTGATTGTGTTTTGAGGGCGAGTGCAAATTAAATGGCTAGGTTGCTAACTACCTGTCTTTAGCTCTCCATATTATCTCTTGCTTATTGGCTAACTAGCCACCTTTTTATTGGCTTAAATAGTGCCCAGATTAATCAGATGTGTGTGGCAATAGCTAACTAGCTATCACATTAAGTGCAAGTAGATATGCTGTCTAAACTAGCTAGCTAGCTGCAGTGTAAACCATGTAGCTAGCTAGTTAATGTTCAGCGCAGTGTGCGTGTGTGTAAATGTCCCTGTGTTTTTATGACCTAGGCCCATAAGCAAATCTCTCATTCAGTCAGTGTATCATATCAGTAATCTTTTTTGTGCCATATACTACAAAGTTGTTTTTGTGTCTGTCTTATTTACAGCACAACCAAGGGGGAGTAGAATAGGCCAGCCAAGAAAATAAAATACCTTTGTAAGAGGAAAGGTGAGGTTCGGAAGGTAAATCTGCTTTTGTCTAGAAGGGATACTGCTTTTGGAAGTTATGCAGCAGGTTAAGAGAATTAACGATGCAGGTTAGGAGGAGTAGGTTGGGAGAAGGGTTACGGTTAGCTAAAATGTACCAAAAAATCTACTTTGACGTCAAAATCCTATTGAAATATGACCAGTAAATCCTACCTTGGCTGGAAAAAGATGATTGAGTTGACTATGGCAATTGATATTCTATTAGGCCTTTTGATTATCTGTTAGGCTACTTATGATGCTGACCTGAATACCTACCTTGATGTTTAATTACACGTTGAAATGTGCCTGATTTGTATACTAGTAAGCCGATTGATAGTGACATTTCTATATTGATGGTTATTTGACTTTTGTACGCTTGCCTGATCATCCTTGATATTTCATTTTGAGTGAACCATGGTGTAAATCTTTTTAGTGGGCATTCACCATCACATGTACTTGAAATTATATTGTGCAATTACATTTGACATTTTACTCATTTGGCAGACGCTCTTATCCATTACAGGAGCAATTAGAGTTAAGTGCCTTGCTCGAGGGCACATCGACAGATTTTTCACCTAGTCCGCTTGGGGATTCAAACCAGCAACCTTTCGGTTACCAAATCAACCTCTTAACCTCAGGGCTGGCTGGAGTTCTAATGCTATTGTAATTGTAAATTATTAAAATGTCTCAGTTACCATTTACCTTTTTATGAAATTCTGCACAGCAGCTAGGTTTTGATCCAATTGGCGACAGATTTTCATGTGAATATTCTAGAATCCGCATAAAGAAAATATGTGCCTTTAACCACCAGGGGTGTTAACACCAAATGGACATGTTGGGGATACAAATCAGCACGTGAGGACATAATCCACACAAAATGTACTTTTTCGCTTACATTTTCATGTACCGAATAAAAATCTAAAGTTCAATGTGTGTCCATCGCATTTTCAACCCAATGGATAGTTATGTCACAAAAATTGTTTCATTAAATAGCAAATGTGTCTACTCTGGTCTTGGCACGTGTGCTCTAGCCGACAGCTTGCAGATACAGTAAGGACGGGTAAACTAGTCTTTATAATGAGTTTATCATGGACAAGAGCAAAAATATTTGTCAAACAGCAGTCAAGCATTTGTCAAACATCATGTCACCAGAATAAGACCCTCGATATTGTTTGGAAAGGAACATCAAGATCACTGTGCACTTTCACAACTCTGTGAAGTTCATCATAATTTATTTAATCTGTAGCCTAGTAAACTGCATGGTTTCCCGAGTTGTAGTGAGAGGACCACACCATATCATTGCGTGACCCCGTTTATTTCCATCTGATGGTTATTATATCAAGATTTTAGCTGTGCTGGGGGACATCTGCAAGATGGTGCTGGCTGGCAGGCTTAAATTAAACAATGCATGTCAAATCACTTGCACTAAACTGTCCTTTTTCTTTGCTGTCACAATTTACTATAAGGTGTAAAAATTACCAAACTAAATTTGTGACTAGTACTTAGGTATTTTTCTGTTTCTAAACAAATGAAAGACTATATAGTCTCAAAACATGGTTAAAACTATAATTGTGATATCATGGATGGTCAGTCCTTGCATCAATAGCTCTGTCTATGAATTTAAATGGTTACATTTCTCCAGCCCCATTCCTCAGCTTTATACAGAAACAGGGTCTTGGAGAGCACTTTGTTATTGTTTCTACTGCTGATAACCGCTTTAAGTACAGATTTTCAGTACCATACATTCCTCTGCAAATTGTACATAGCCTAACTATAAAACATGGGCGAGCATCCACACTGGAGGAAAGTTTACCATTCTACAGTAGGTCGACATCTGTCAATCAACTGATGACCCAAATCAAATTAGCCTATTAATGGTTTTCACACCTTTCAATTTGTGACAATGGCTAGGCAAAATGTGGCCTATTGGAATTTAAATAACAAGGTGCCTATTGCAACCATGGATGGCACTAGATTAACGCCAGCTGATGTCTCCTTAAAACATCAATATGTGCTAAATTCACCCACATGGCTGATCTCAATTGCAATCATTAATGGTCACCTCATTACCACACCCTAAAAGATGATGTCAGTGTTACCTTATACCGCGTTCATATGCTACTCTGAAATATCCGACTTCCTGTTTCGTTGGGCTGCGGTACATGTATAAATAATATCAGTTCACATGTCGGAAATTTCAGAGTGCAATTGAATGCAGCATTAGTCCGAGATCTGTTGGCTATATAATGACGAGTTGCTCATGTCTCCGCACTACCAATGGGAGTCGTCCCAAAGGCAAGAAGGCAGGTGACAAGCTTAGGTCTGCATACTAAACAACTGTCATGAAATGTCTCAACATGTATAATATCCGCTCTATAGAAGGTGGAAGGTGTTACAAAGAATAATAAGGGGGAAAGAGGATAACAACACCTTGAGTGGTTTATGAAAGTAATTTAGAGGTTTGCTCATGAAACAAATAAAATATCCTTAACCCTAAAAGCGGCAACATAGGCTATTCAGACCCCTAAAAGCGCCAACAGGGGTAATTTCTGACCCTAAATGGGGAATTATGGCAAAAATACACATTATTTAATTTATCTTTTCCAACAAAATAAATATTTTTTAAATTCCACATTGCAGAATAACAGTGAAGACATCAACACTATGAAATAACACATATGGAATCATGTCGTAACCAAAAAAGTGTTAAACAAATCAAAATATATTCCACATTTTAGAATCTTCAAAGTAGCCACCCTTTGCCTCTGACAGCTTTGCACACTCTTGTCATTCTCTCGATCAGCTTCAGCTGGAATGCTTTTCTAACAGTCTTGAAGGAGTTCCCACATATGCTGAGCATTTGTTGACTGCTTTTCCTTCACTCTGCGGTCCAACTCATCCCAAACCATCTCAATTGGGTTGAGGTCGGGTGCTTGTGGAGGCCAGGTCATCTGATGCAGCACTTCCTCACTCTCCTTCTTGGTCAAATAGCCTTTACACAGCCTGGAGGTGTGTTGGGTCATTGTCAAAAAACAAATGATAGTCCCACTAAGTGCAAACCAGATGGGATGCCGCATCGCTACAGAATGCTGTGGAAGTCATGCTGGTTAAGTGTGCCCTGAATTCTAAGTAAATCACTGACAGTGTCACCAGCATAGCACCCCCACACCATCACACATCCTCCTTCATCCTTCATGGTGGGAACTAAACATGCAGAGATCATCCGTTCACCTAGTCTCACAAAGACACAGCGGTTGGAACCAAAAATCGCAAATTTGGGCTCATAAGACCAAAGGACATATTTCTACCGGTCTATTGTCCATTGCTCATGTTTCTTGGCCCAAGCATGTCTCTTCTTGATATTGGTGTCCTTTAGTAGTGGTTTCTTTGCAGCATTTTGACTATGAAGGTCTGATTCATGCAGTCTCCTCTGAACAGTTGATGTTTAGATGTGTCTGTTACTTCAACTCGGTGAAGCAATTATTTGGGTTGCAATTTCTGAGGCAGGTAACTCCAATGAACTTATCCTCTGTATCAGAAGTAACTCTGGGTCTTCCTTTCCTGTGGCGGCCGTCAGGAGAGCCAGTTTCATCACAGCGCGTGATGGTTTTTGCAACGGCACTTGAAGAAACTTTCAAAGTTCTTGAAATGTTCGCATTGACTGACCTTCATGTCTTAAAGTAATGATGGACTGTCATTTCTCTTTGCTTATTTGAGTTGTTCTTGCCATAATATGGACTTGGTCTTTCACCAAATAAGGCTATCTTCTGTATGCCACCACTACCTTGTCCCAACACAACGGATTCCACAAATGTATTTTGATTTGTTTAACACTTCTTTGGTTATTACGTGAATCTGTACAGTATGTGTTATTTCATAGCTTTGATGTTTTCACTATTATTCTACAATGTAGAAAATAGTCAAAATAAAGAAAAACCCTGGAGTGTGTAGGTGTGTCCAAACTTTTGACTGGTGCTGAACGTGATATGGGCACTGGTGCCATCAGACTTTTAGCTCTACATTTGGAATGCTATGTGCTATCAATCCAGTTCCAATTGCAGGTTAGCCAGGTTTCCATCCAACCTTTTTATGTGAGTAAAGTACATGTCGGATAAAACATGTCACGCAATGCCTGATGTAAAATTTTAAGAATGTCGACAAAACAAAATATGGTAGACAAGGTGAGATTTGGTCGGTAAAATGTATTAATGGGAGAAATGGTGGTGGAAACACATTTATGTGCAAATATAGATATAGAGTTGAAGTCGGAAGTTTACATACACTTAGGTTGGAGTCATTAAAAACTTTTTACACAATGTATTGTTAACAAACTATAGTTTTGGCAAGTAAGTTAGTACATCTACTTTGTGCATGAAACAAGTAATTTTTCCAACCATTGTTTACAGACAGATTATTTCACTTATAATTAATTGTATCACAATTCCAGTGGGTCAGATGTGTACATACACTAAGTTTACTGTGCCTTTAAACAGCTTGGAAAATTCCAGAAGATGATGTCATGGCTTTAGAAGCTTCTGATTGACAGAATTTGAGTCAATTGGAGGTCAATTGGAGGTGTACCTGTGGATGTATATCAAGGCCTACCTTAAAACTCAATGCCTCTTTGCCTTACATCATGGGAAAATCAAAAGAAATCAGCCAAGACCTCAGAAAAAAATTGTGAACCTCCAAGTCTTTTTTTTTTTCTATTGTGTTATTGACTGTACGCTTGTTTATTCCATGTGTAACTCTGTGTTGTTGTTTGTGTCGCACTGCTTTGCTTTATCTTGGCCAGGTCGCAGTTGTAAATGACAACTTGTTCTCAACTAGCTTAACTGGTTAAACAAAGGTTAAAAAAAAATCATTGGGAGCAATTTCCAAACGCCTGAAGGTACCACGTTCATCTGTACAAACAATAGTACGCAAGTATAAACCCCATGGGACCACGCAGCCGTCATACCGTTCAGGAAGGAGATGCGTTCTGTCTCCTAGAGATGAACGTACCTTGGTGCAAAAAGTGCAAATCAATCCCAGAACAACAGCAAAGGCCTTTGTGAAGATACTGGAGGAAACAGGTACAAAAGTATCTATATCCACAGTAAAATGAGTCCTATATTGTCATAACCTGAAAGGCCACTCAGTAAGGAAGAAGCCACTACTCCTAAACCGCCATAAAAAAAAGCCAGACTAGAGTTTGCAACTGCACATGGGGACAAAGATCGTACTTTTTGGAGAAATCTCCTCTCATCTGATGAAACAAAAATAGAACTGTTTTGCCATAATGACCATCGTTATGTTTGGGGTGGGGGGGTGGGGGGGGAGCTTGCAAGCCAAAGAACACCCACCCAACTGTAAAGCACGGGGGTGGCAGCATCATGTTGTGGGGGTGCTTTGCTGCAGGATGGACTCGTGCACTTCACAAAATAGATGGCATCATGAGGTAGGAAAATTATGTGGATACATTGAAGCAACATCTCAAAACATCAGTCAGGAAATTAAAGCGTGGTCGCAAATGAGTCTTCCAAATGAACAATGACCCCATGCATACTTCCAAAGTTTTGACAAAATGGCTTAAGGACAACCAAGTCAAGGTATTGGAGTGGCCATCAGAAAGCACTGACCTCAATCCCATAGACAATTTGTGGGCAGAACTAAAAAAAAGCGTGTGCGAGTAAGGAGGCCTACAAACCTGACTCAGTTACACCAGCCCTGTCAGTAGGAATGGGCCAAAATTCACCCAACTTATTGTGGGAAGCTTGTGGACGGCTACCCAAAATGTTTGACCCAAGTTAAACAATTTAAAGGCAATACTAACAAATACTTATTGAGTGTATGTGAACTTCTGACCCAATGGGAATGTGATGAAAGAAATAAAAGCTGAAATAAATCATTCTCTCTACTCTTATTCTGGCATTTCACATTCTTAAAATAAAGTGGGGATCCTAACTGATCTAAAACAGGGTATTTTGCTAAGATTAAATGTCAGGAACTGTGAAAAACTGAGTTTAAATGTATTTTGTAAGGTGTATTTAAACTTCCGACTTCATCTGTAGTAACCATCATATCGAAGTTAACTTGGAGTCACGTGATGACATGTTGTATTGTCCTCCCCAGGGTTTGGGGAGGACAACTAATCCGTTACACGTAAGAGATTACAAATACCGGTAACTGTAACCCGTTACGTTACAAGCAAAAATATTGTAATCAGATTACAGATACTTTTGAAAATCTAGATTACATCGAGGATTACTTTTAAATTGAGAAAAGGTGTTTGCGAAAATAAAATCTTTGACAGTTCACTGTTTTCTCAATGACACTCAAATCAGCATTGAAAAAATGCACAAGTTTAAGTTTGTTCCACCTGAGCGAGTCTGACCACAAGTCAGAGACCACTATGATGACACACCAAATGTGTTTGATGGATCACGGGAAAAGAGCAGGAAAGGCTTTTGTAGGCTACAGTCCAAGCTATGTCTTCCAATGGTGCGACTGCTGTCGGCATCCAAAGATTATCCAACTTGAATAAACGCTTGGAGGTAAGGATGACAGTGGTGTCGTCTACTGCATACGGATATCACTTATTATTGATATCTACATAGAGCATTAATGTGAATCACACTGCTGCTGTCTCATTTAGCTATTTGAGCCTTACGGATTGTGGTTGTTGTGGATGGCTGTTCACAAATCAAATGTTTATTTGAACCCAATAATGGTTGAATTGAAGAAATTTAAGTTGCCTATCAATCATTGTTTTTTAAACCATTGGACAGCTAGTGAAAAATTAGCTCTTACAACAGATGAATAGTGCGGATCCCAGCCTATGGAATAAAAGTGGGGCTTTTATTGCTCAATGTAATTCATGCTGATAAAAAAAAATGCATCCACGGGCCTAATGGACACATGCTCAAACTCACACACTTTTGATAGACTTCAAGGGGCTATCTGTAGTTGTTACATCCATTTTTGGACTTATAAATTATATATATTAATGTAAAGATATAATTTAATCGTATTATTATATGTAGTAGAAAGCGATGGGTTAGAAGAAGCCTACACAACCAACCCATAAAGTAAAATGTAACTTCCATATATCTGATACATCATATATTAACATTCATTCATCCTGCAATAGATGTTGTTCAATTGGTGACATACATTTTTGTCTTCTTCTAATGCCTCTTAAGGGGAAAGTAATCGAAAAGTAACTGAATGTAATCAGATTACATTACTGAGTTTGGGTAATCCAAAAGTTACGTTACTGATTACAATTTTGGACAGGTAACTAGTAACTGTAACGGGTTACATTTAGAAAGTAACCTATCCAACCCTGGTCCCCCCGCTACAGCTCGGGAAAGCATGCCATTTATTACACCTAGCTGTTTATTATAAGTTATGAATTTCACAGAGTGGTGAAAGTGCAAGGTGATGAGCTTGATGCTACTTTCCAATAAATATCTTATTCTGGTGACATGATGATCGATGCTTGGCTGCCGTTTGACAATTAAAAATAATATTGCTCTTTTGTTCGAAATGATCTCATCATGTTGACTATACCAGAGCACTGTTTCTGCGAGCTGTTGGCTGGAGTGCATTTACCCAGACCAGTGTGGGCACATTCGCTATATAAAGCAAACATTTTTTGTTACAAAACCATTAGTAGAGTTGAAAATGCGATGGAACCCCATTTATCTTGTATTTTTTAATTCAGTACATGGAAATTGAACCGCAAAAGTTTTATATGTGCACTATGTCGTCATGCACAGACTTTTATCTGAAACAAGTTAATTTGATGGAAAAACATTTCTGGTGGAAAAATGTGCATATTTTATTTATGCATATTTTAGAATATTGAAAACCTATTGCCAGTTGGATGGATACCTAGCTACTGACTAGAATTGTTTAGTAATTTTGTAGTTATAGTGGCTGCCACGCACCCTAAGGGCAGATCTGAATTGGCCCCAAAACTATGTATTTTTAGAGTATATACTTTACATCTACTTCTATGCCAAAGTTTACTATTGAGTCTACGTTTTCAGTTTAGCCGCACACCACTAGCATACAAAAGAGAGGTTATTCTTTTATTTTATATTAAATCATGATAAATTGTGTGTTTTGTCTATAACAAGTTGCTTGACAATGTCCTAAACATTTCAGATGGATAAAAAAAAGGATTTAGTAATTTACATTTTTGTCACTTTCAGGGTTAACATTGGTTTCTCACTGAACTAAATAATACATGTAAATGAATGACCACAAAACAACAGCCATTGTCAATTCTGTTACGTAATTCCCATTTCTGTTTCCCTTGAGTTAACTACAGGATTTTTAAAATTTTCTTTGCCTCACAGTTTATTTCAAAGGGTCAGCTTACACTCTGTCCACAAGGCTGGTGAAATTGTATCTAATAAAAATGTTATTCAGTTTACTTTATTCATCGTTCTACATGGTTCTCCCTATAGAGTAATTTATATAGAGAGCTGGGCCAATGCGGTTTCTGCGTATTGATGCATTGACATTACACTTCAACAGTTTATGGCAGCCATGTTAGCTCCCCATTAACATTACATTAGGAATATTTAGACAATATTATCTAACTTAATGTCTAGAATTATAACAATACAAAAACATTCTAAAAGTTAACTCTGTAAATATATGGCTCAAGTTCTCCCTATTTGTCTTCTTTGAGTGTGCTGGGACTTCCATTACAGCTCAATCAGTGTCTGTTAAACAGCACGGCCACCTGGGTCAGATTTTTACATGTTGCTTGGTATGACAAGGCTGCAGCAAGTCACAAGAAATGTCTCCTTACGCTGATGTATGTGTGCTTATATGCACATTTGTTTCCTGAACTAGAGAAAGTGGGACTGTGTGTTGTCTTTCCAGAGTCCCGAGAGACTCCATTTGACCTGATATGTCTTCTCCAATCATTGTAAATTGAAGTACCTGTGCGTTGGCAGGGTTAGCCCTGGGACTTAGAATTTCATCTTCAGACATCCTTTCATGAGAAGCAAGCATTTTCCCAAGGTTAACTTGTGTCTTGTGTTGTAAATTTAGGACAAATTCATGGTTCCCCTCTATTGTTACAAACATAAATTGAGGATTGCATACTGTATATTGGCCCTATGTGAAATGCCTACTGTTTGAAGATCAGTGGATGACATTTTTCTATCAATCTTAAACAACAGTTCGCCAGTCATTTATTCTTAACAATTTCATGCCAAATGATTCCAAATGATGCCATATTTTCCAATTTTATATTTTCACGTCCCATTTTATGTTTTTTTGTATTATTTGTATTATTATTTTTTTGTATTATCATCGCTAACTCTAAATTGAATACCTGAAACTGACAAATGTGTCTCTCAGTTTATCGCCTGTATGAAAATGTAAACATGTTCTGTATGGGTTCCTGTTTAGTGTGGTCTCCTTGGCAACTACAGTATTGAAGAGGTAAGGTGCATTCCTGATTCTGCTGCCATGTAATGAGAGGATATTTGGGGATTTACTTTCAGTTATGGAAAGCTGTGTTTGTTATGGATTTCCTAAAAATATATACATTATATCTATTTGGGGGGGCTAACACAGGAAACATGCCTTGCAAATGTTTATACAGTAAAGGTGTTATCGATTGTTATCGAGGCAGGGTGGTCAGTGCATGTCTCATATTTATGAAACACAACTGTATTTTTTCAAGGCGTCTAATTCAAACAGGCTAGCCTCTGGATAATCTCACTTGTTAATGTATTCCAGTAGGAACAAAGTCAGAGCTCCTGGCCACATAGTGCAAACTTGGGAAGAGAATGTGTGCTTTCTTCTTACTGTACAGGCTGTAGGCTTGTTACAGTAACTCACAGGCAACTATGTCATAAGACTACAGTCAAATAGGGACTTTATGCATGTTTTCCAGGGGAAATTATAGCTTCAGATGGACAGAACAACATGACTGTTATGTGTTTTCCAGGGGAAAATACCTCAAAAGAAAATAAATAAGGAAAAAACAGACAATCAGCTGTACAGTATTAACCATCTTCTTTTGAAATGGGTTTAAACGAGGTCAGAGATCTCGTATTAATCATACTGATTTATCATCAAGACTAAAAAGCCGATGGCTGGTCTCCTGCCAGAGTCCATCAGAAGACAAACCCACCTGGTTTATATTTCTGTTTTCAGTTCTGGGCCCAAGTGAAATTAAAAAGCACTAATGCCTGTCAGTGGTTACATCCAGAAGTAACATCCTTGCCAAAAGAAGCCTGATGACAAACAGTATTCCAAAAGGATGTGCATTGAAACACTATTAGTAGTTATAGTCTTTGGATAAAAGAAGAAACTACAATTTCCTTAGTCAAACTTCATCACTGTCATGGCAGCCAAGACAAATATTGCATCAAAATGTGTCGAGTTGTGTAAGACAGAAAGGTGGAGTAAAATTGATTTGCCAGGCTATGGGATGCTAAAAGGAATTCTACCTTCTCTGTTGTTCTAGGCACAGGGAATAATACTGTTGCATTGGATACGAAATACATTGTGCATTGGGTTCCTCCTCATCAATCGGGTATTTTTGTTTTGTGTAGTTATGCATTAAAAGTAACCAGAAAGATTACTTATGCTCTCTCTACTGTTTTTTTAATAATCTCACAACATCTGAGGAAGACACTTTTGTTTTAGAAAAATAGATACAGAGAGGAATACTACAAAGCAGGATCAATGAGCCAGCTAATTTGCCTAAATATTCTGAAATAACTTTTCATTGTTTAGAAAGTTAATCTTGAAATGGGTATGGTCTAATTGACTCAAACACCAAAAACACATAGTTATGTTAAGCTTTCTTACTGAACTAGAATTTTGGGGGGTTGTTTCTCAAAGTAAGCTGTCTAGATCATTAATTATTCTATGTAGTATACTTAGAAAGTGAATAGAGATAACAACAGCTGCCATTTAACTAATATTCTCTCTGGCTCTTGTAAAAAATTCTATTAAATATAACTTCTTCCACAAAAGAGATGGGAACATTTGAGAGATCATCATTTATAACATGAGTAGGCCCTTAGATTGCTCTACTGGGCAATTAACCAATCTGCACAATACATCTGAAGCTGCATTAAAACATCTGCCTAGATACATCAATGTCAAACCTGTAGTTACCTAGTTTTCTATTTAATAGCCCGCCAGCAGTCTTCTCAGGAATCAAATTGACCATGTGGAAATCTTACAGCCAATCCATCATGTTTAAGCAAAAATAAAAACTTAATGTTTAAGCAAAAATAATTCTGATTCCAAGTTTGAATGATTCAACGACGGTTAGCGCTTCTGTGTTCCCACCTGCTGAACAGTACTTTAACAGCCAGCGTGTTGCTGCTGTGGACGTACTGTAGAGCTGTCATAGAAGGCATGCCAAGCAGTCGACGGGTCTCAAAGCCAGCTACTGCTCAGTAGCACCAACATCCAAATCTGTTGAAAAATGTCATACATGATGGTCCTTTGGGGACAGTGACCCCAATGCACAGGTCAGGGACTTTTGTAACCAAAAACCAAAGGGTGCTAGGCAATGTGACTACTGCAAAGTAATGTTTAACACACATGCTGTCTCTGAGGGGTGCTATGGAAAGTTGGCCACAGCCAGTCGACCTTCCTGAAAACTATAAGGTAACCCGCTGTTTTTATAAAGACTTTTACGTTTGTAAAAAAATAAATAAAAGGTACTATTTTTCTCTGTCGTTTACACAGAGTTGAGTTGTGGGGAAAGGTCACAGATCTGTTTCTTTTTATCATATTGTATCTATTCAGCATATCTGATGCCGCCCACATACACATCTCAATCCATCCATTCTGACCAGATTTTGCTGACAGACCTTTGCAACCAGATAATCACTGGTAAGCTAATTTAGTTCTAACTTTCCATGGTCGAAGAGTACATTTATAAAGCTTTCCTGCTGCCCATAAATAACGGACATTGTTAAAACTTATTCTAGCATTCACAGTTGAAGAATGAACAAGGCTCTTCTGTTGCAACCAGTGCTTTTAAGCAATTCAATCAAATATATGGTTTAGAATTGAAGACGGGTGGAAGGATGAAAATTGATTTAATCTGGATCCTGTTTTCTGTGTTCCATTTTGTTTTCAATATCTGAGAGTTTAAAACCCTTTCATGTCATGCGAAAAACCTGTTCCCTATAAAGTGTATTTTTCACATTTGTTTCTTTCTGAAGATAATAACATATATTCTCAATTACTCACAAGAAACATTTTCCAGGTTAATGGGTCTTTAAGAGGGAAACTGTTGGCGTTTGCCGTATAATTTTTATTTTTACATATTTTCATTCAATCGTCTTCTGATTGCTCTCTAAGAGTTTCATGTGTAAAATATATTGTGCCTATGAGGTCCAAAAGTATTTGGACAGTGACAAATTCTTTGACGTTTTGGCTCTGTAGACGTTGGATATAAAATGATACAATGACTATGAGTTTAAAGTGCCGACTGTCAGCTTGAATTTGAGGGAATCCATATCAGGTGAACCGTTTGCATAAGAATATAATATATTTCTGAACCCTTGTACATTAATGTAGATGCTACCATGATTATGGATAACCCTAAATGAATTGTGAATAATGATGAGTAAGAAAGTTTGAGGCATAAAGACATTACCCACAAGACATGCTAACCTCTCACAATTCCCAATAACAGGGGAGAACGTTAGCATTTTTTCAGGGGTATGGTATTTATGTCTCTGTAACTTTCTCACTGTGGCTAGGCCAGCTAATGACCACTCTGCAGAGCTGCCTCTAGGACAAGATTCATCCCAACAAATGCCAGCCTGCTCTTAATCATGGCGTGAATCATTAAGCTATTTCAAATGTACAAAAGCCCTCTAATAGCCCTTTTATATGCATTTTCTCTAACATAAACCTTCCTCAATCGCCTGCACTGCGTTGCTTTGAATGAATAGGGATATTCCCCTAAGGGCCCCCCCCCCCCTTAAAAGTTACCCTCAGCAGCTGGTATTAGTCAAGATGAGCTTCCATTGTTGTATCTTCCAAGCTGCATAGCTCTCATAAAAGGGAAACATTAAATGCCCAGTTAGGGACATGCAACTGCCAGAGATTCAGTACCAATTCTTTTTAATTCTACCCTGTAGAGGCCATTTTCATTCGCCAAGGTCCCAGATAGTAACACTGTCCTGTATAGTAGAATTAGAAACTTGCTTTGGCAATGACACATTGTTGTTGGAATACTTTACCTTTAACTCATTCATCTAAAATGGAGTATTAATGTAGGTATCCAATATGATGATACTGTATGTGTCTGCAGAAAATCCACAGAATAGTAAACCTACTATTTTTTTATCGAAATGACTAAAATGTCAACCTCTCAATTTCATCTAAACTCTCCCTTTCTATTAAACTGTGATTTATACACCCATCATGAAAACCATCTTCAAACATGGCAGGGTTGGCATTCCCTAACGAAACCCTTCCCTATTTTCAGTGGCCCAGAGAAGGTTGTGAGGGCGGGATTCTAAATGATCTGCCATGAGGGAGTTTTCACATTTAGGGAGTTGAAAAGTGATGGACATAAACCTGGGAGCCAATGACACAGAGACCTGAAGACCTTTCATGGGATGGTCATACAATTTCTGTCTCTCCCCTTGAGTGGGGTTCTCTCATCGCAGGGCAGCTTATTATGTTGAAAGGGTTCAGTGCTAGGACTTCATTAAGCCCCTCTATTGTTAACATCTGGGTGAGAAAGAATGGGTCTTTCTCTGGTAAACTGTGTCCCTGCTTTACAAGAGGATTTTATTACGCTACACCATTGACATTGGCAGCTAGTGGCACACCTGGCAATGGAAAACCTTCAGCTGTTTCAGTCAAAAGAGATCAATCAAAGCAACCTGTTTCCCTGAAGCCTTAGATTTCATCCAGAAAGGTTGAGGTGGGGGACTTACAATAAGCAGTGTGTGACTGGTCTTATTCTAGAGCCCAGAGACTCGGCAGGCAAGTACTTCCCTTTGAGAGCTTCCTGACCTCTCAGCTCACACAGTCGCTCGTAACACTGTCAGACTAGTCCAGACATAACATTAGCTCACACTTGAGTCCCCAGTGAGCCAGCTAGTCACTGACACTCTCACCCCTTCCATATGCCACTATCCCTCATCGCCTTTTTTAATCTCTCTCTCTCTCATCGCCTTTATTAATCTCTCTGTGTTTCTTCTTCCCTCTTGCTGACTCTATCCTCTCTCCCATCCATTCCCTGCTAGGGATGCGGTTGCCATGGCAACTGCTGAGTCACTGCCAGCTCTCTGCTTTCAGCTGTCGTCCTCTGATGTGATTATTTCAGTGAGGGGGGCTGCAAGGGCCTCGGTCTCCACCCTGTCTGCTTCATGAGCATATTGATCAGAGAACTCCACCATGTGCATTTGTTGCAGTTGAGCGTAAAGATCCATCACTGCGGGTGTCGGAGCCAGAGGATCCTGGGGGAGCTCTACAGGCCAAACGGCAGCGTTTCGGATGGGCAACGTCCCCACCTCAGTGAAGCACTGCCTGAGCTATGAACAACTCATCCAGGATTATCCGTGGCTAGGAAGCCGGCTGCAGGAGGAGAAGGTAAGATGGGAGGGTGCAGGTTGGGAACATGTGAAAGGACAGAGAGGGGGCATCACCCTGGGATGCAGAAACAGGCACTACACTAACTGGCATCACACTGCAAACACTCTATTTCAAAATAAATTCAAATGTCTTGATAAGAGCACAATATATGAAAGAATTGTTATGCCTACTGTTTAACGTTGACTTGCGATCTAAAAGCAGGATCCTGTTCCTCCCAACGATTTATATATACACTAGATGAATTATAGGGGGACGCTATGTGTCTCCATCTTGGCACTCCCCCACATTGTAGAAAATATTTTGGAAGCTATAGAAATGCATTTATTAATGTATTTTATTCTATTACAGACACCTTAATACATACTTTTAAATTATATTATGTGAGATAAAAAAAATAAAAAAATCCTTAAAGTATAATTTTGAGCGATTACTAATGTTACTGTCCCCACTACAACAACAAAAATACTTAAATACATGTTGTGCTTGAAATATCTCATTTAAATATTGTAGAATTGAATTCATTCGTTCCTCCCCCACCATCTATCTTAAGTCTGCGTATTGGCCGATAGAGAGAGTGCATCAAGTGAACACCTTTCCTATCTTCCTCTCAACTTTTCCCACTACAACTGTTAGATTAGTTAGTCAGGTATAATATAAAAAAATCTGTATTTTATGTTATATACAATATATATATATTATCAACTGTAAAATCGACAGTAGATATTATTAGAAACTCTGAACTGACACATTTTACACGTGTCATGCATTATTAAAATGCCAGCAGTGATCTGAAGATCAAAGTGTTCTGGGTTTAAAGAGCGACTGCCCCTAAAAAACAACGAATCCCTTTGAAAATGGCCTATGAGGCGTCCTTGTGAGTCAGAATAATTTATTCTAGTGTCAAAATGTATTACAAAGTGTAATAGCGTAATTTTAGTCATAAAGTCTGTCTCGCCTAAAATGGAGTTTGGAACCTCAGTGTGTCACAACAAATAAATGAAGGTTGAGTTTGGATTACAATTATGTCAACAAATCATGCTACCCTTTTCCAAGCTCCACAAGCAAATCGCCCCTCAGCCTCCCTTTATTGAATGGGGCTCCCGTTGTTTCATCGCCCCCAACCAACACGTTCAAAAGATCACGGCCATTCGATTGACCAAGCAATCAATGCATTCTTCCAGAAGGCTGCACAGCCAAAAGACGACGGTTTGCATGCCCTGCCGAAGGACCCTATCATGCGCAATAGGTGGTTGGATTTCATTGCTCTCCAGTGGTGGTGAGTATACTGGTAGCTAGACCATAGACTGCTGGTTATGTATATTTTGATCATCATTATCACTATCATCGCTAGCTAGCTACCTACTTCCCTCACTAGATAGCTGGCTAATGTTAGCCTACCTCAATACAACTTGGACTTGGCTTGGAAACACAAACATTTCAAAAGAAGTCATTTAGTAGGAAAACGGGTTGTCATGATTGTGATTTCACCAGATTGACTTTAGATGTAGTATAACATTAGTCAGCTAACTAAGATTAAGGACACAACCATATTTTAGCTAGCTAACGTTAGCATTGCTAGCTATTTTTGACAAACTTCGCTAGTGACAGTCCTCTAGAGTAAATTTGACAACACCATAATATGGCAAAGTTGTTTCCAATGAAATATTTGCCTACTTTAGCGTTGCCATCGTATTTCCATGCCACTCTAATTTAGTTTAATGTAGACTGAATTGTCACAGCCTCCGAGGTGCAACCCACGTCTAGGGCACAAATACAGTACATTTTGGATGAAACGATGATGGTACTAGGTAACCATGTCTGTCTACAACAGTGCACTAACTAGCAGCAGCAAACCAACCCTGGGCCATAGCAAAACATGTCACAGTTGGATGCATATTGTAACGGCGTCACCGGCCTGAATCTAATCTGGAGCCAATCAGTCTACATCTGTCAAGCATAGAATTAGCTACCAAACGAGATTTGTTATTTCTCTATGTTTTATAATTGAGAGATGATGACAATCGTTGACCCTTTTTTTCTGTTAGACAAAGTGCACAGTTGGTCATGAAAGGATGCCAGGACCAACAAGAAAGAGCAAAGGTGGGTACCATAACATGTCCAGCAATGGGAGTGCAATGTTTTAGCGACCTCCAAAAATGATTTAATTCACTGTTCTCTTGCTATTTTCACAGCTTCTCAGGAAAGACCTCAGAATAAAAGTGTCATGCGACACAAGTACTCGTGTGATAAGGAGGACCGAGCACTCCCCCATTCTCATTGACAGGGCTGTAGTGGAGCAGGTTGAGAGCTTCAAGTTCCTTGGTGTCCACATCACCAACAAACTAGAATGGTCCAAACACAACAAGACAGTCGTGAAGAGGGCACGACAAAGCCTATTCCCCCTCAGGAAACTAAAAAGATTTGTCATGGATCCTGAGATCCTCAAAAGGTTCTACAGCTGGAGCATCACTGCCTGGTACGGCAATTGCTCAGCCTCCGACCGCAAGGCACTACAGAGGGTAGTGCGTATGGCCCAGCACATCACTGGGGCTAAGCTGCCTGCCATCCAGGACCTCTACACCAGGCGGTGTCAGAGGAAAGAGGAAAAAATGGTAAAGACCCCAGCCACCCCAGTCAGACTGTTCTCTCTACTACCGCGTGGCAAGCGGTACCGGAGTGCCAAGTCTAGGACAAAAAGGCTTCTCAACAGTTTTTACCCCCCCAAGCCATAAGACTCCTGAACAGGTAATCAAATGGCTCTCTGGACTATTTGCATTGCTCTGATGACACAGATGACTTCATCAAAAAAGACAAGTAATGTGTGTTATGTAAAAAGTTGTATTCAAAAACACTTGATAAAATAGTAGGCTAATTCCCCAGCAAGCAGATACAACTAGTAGAATCATTTTGGTTGTGAAGTGCATTAGCAAATAGCTTTGTCCTTTCTTTAGAACAAAATACAATTCACCACTTGGCTGTCTATTATATCACCTGTCACAGGCCATACCAGTCAACACTACCTCATAAGACTGCCTGCTGCACTTGTTCGAGAGATGTCCAGTTTGCAGCCGGACATGGGGGGCCCTCATCAGCATAATTCAGACATGCCCCTCGCTGTGAGTATTCCTATGAATGGAACAGTCAGTCACATGTTGGCAAGTATCCAACCAGCAACCTTAACCTGTCAGCGGCAACAGCTTTCACCAGCTCATAATTTGTACTAATACAGAAGGTAACACACTTCATTACTTTGATCCATTTGATAACCCAATTTTGAAACTAAATGTAAACTGACATTATTTGATGCCATTTTCTACTTCTTAGATGCATATAATGCATATAACCTAGCCTGGTGGAATCAGCCTTATCGCTGTGTTCACCATTCTATTTCACTTCACATTTTGTGAGGTTGGTTCCACCAGGCTGATCATAACCCCCATTAATAATGTAATCAGTACTCTGTGTGTGTGTGACTGACCAGTATCTTTGAAGAGGTGTCAGGAGCTAATCTACGCTGCCATGTCTATCAATGGGGCTCTGGCAATGACCTTACCTCTGGCCTGCCCACCAATGGTCATCGATGGGGAGAACAGAATTAGGTAGGTTTAGTGTGACCTCTTCAAACTTCAACATAGTACCTGTTTGTGTGTCAAACATTACCTATCCAAATTGGCATTGGTAATAGAACAGTGACTATGTGTGTATGTGTTCCCAGAAACATGTATGGAGCCAGCACATGGAGACTTGCAAAATGATGTGATGAAGTCCAGACCGACAGACGCACTTGATACTGATGTCTCTGAATGTAGAGACCTGGAACTCATCATAAAATGTTTACTAGACACAACTTCTACTTGTATTGTCTTTTCTATTATTGAATGGAATGGTAACCAGGATCAGGGAACTCCTGTTGTATACAGGACACCAAACAGGGAGGTATGACCACTGACATGTTTACCAAGGTGGCCCCATTACCACAAGAGAAAATGCCGATAGGCACAGTGTGTATCGTCTGGGAACGACAATGAAAGGTGCACATTGTTATATTAGCAGAACACTGATTCTATGGTATTGTGTAAAGGGTTGTTTATTAGTACATTTGAAAGATATCAAAACACTTTGTTTATAACATCTACATAAATTCAAAAATTGCATTCTCATATTATTCTGTAGGCTGACCTATTCAAAGCTTCCTCAAGCATCTCACCATACAGTTGTAGTTGAGCCTGTAGTTGAGTTCAACCTGCAGGATGTTTGTTTGTGATTAGTGGGGAGAAACAGCTGCTGGCAAGGTTCTGACAGATGGGTGTGTCTTGGTGGTGGCAAGGAGGAACACTCACATCAAACCACACCCCCAAGCCAACTCGCGTTCGGCTTCTGTCATGGCTGCCAGCATTTCATAAGGAGCAAGCCAAAAAACGAGGCCAAATCAGCAGGTGTAATTCCCTTTTAAGGTTGTAACACATTGGACAGGAGAAACAGTTAAATGGTAAAATAGCGCTTTGGAGTTTGTGACAACAGATATAACATTTGTTTATTGTTTTCAATATCTAACATGACTTTTCATTTTCAGTGCACTTTAACACGTGAATATCCAGAGTATGTTAAAATGATTGAAGTTGGACCAAGAGACGGACTTCAAAATGAAAAGGTATATCTTTTCATCAGTCACACATCTGAATACACAGAACCCCCCCTCACACACACACACACACACCATCCATAATCATGAAATAAGTCATGTACTGTGAGGGAAAAAAGTATTTGATCCCCTGCTGATTTTGTACATTTGCCCACTGACAGAAATTATCTATAATTTTAATGGTAGGTTTATTTGAACAGTGAGAGACAGAATAACAGCAAAATCCAGAAAAACTTATGTAAAAAATGTTACACATTTATTTGCATTTTAATGAGGGAAATAAGTATTTGACCCCTCTGCAAAACATGACTTAGTACTTGGTGGCAAAACCCTTGTTGGCAATCACATAGGTCAGACGTTTCTTGTAGTTGGCTACCAGGTTTGCACACATCTCAGGAGGGATTTTGTCCCACTCCTCTTTGCAGATCTTCTCCAAGTCATTAAGGTTTTGAGGCTGACGTTTGGCAACTCGAACCTTCAGCTCCCTCCACAGATTTTCTATGGGATTAAGGTCCGGAGACTGGCTAGGCCACTCCAGGACCTTAATGTGCTTCTTCTTGAGCCACTCCTTTGTTGCTGTGGCTGTGTGTTTTGGTTCATTGTCATGCTGGAATACCCATCCACGACCCATTTTCAATGCCCTGGCTGAGGGAAGGAGGTTCTCACCCATGATTTGATGGTACATGGCCCTGTCCATCGTCCCTTTGATGCGGTGAAGTTGTCCTGTCCCCTTAGCAGAAAAACACCCCCCAAAGCATAATGTTTCCACCTCCTATGTTTGACGGTGGGGATGGTGTTCTTGGGGTCATAGGCAGCATTCCTCCTCCTCCAAACACGGTGAGTTGAGTTGATGCCAAAGAGCTCCATTTTGGTCTCATCTGACCACAACACTTTCACCCAGTTGTCCTCTGAATCCTTCAGATGTTCATTGGCAAACTTCAGACGGGCATGTATATGTGCTTTCTTGAGCAGGGGGACCTTGCGGGTGCTGCAGTATTTCAGCACTTCACAGCGTAGTGTGTTACCAATTGTTTTCTTAGTGACTATGGTCCCAGCTGCCTTGAGATCATTGACAAGATCCTCCCGTGTAGTTCTGGGCTGATTCCACACCGTTCTCATGATCATTGCAACTCCACAAGGTGAGATCTTGCATGGAGCCCCAGGCCGAGGGAGATTTACAGTTCTTTTGTGTTTCTTCCATTTGCGAACAATCGCACCCACTGTTGTCACCTTCTCACCAAGCTGCTTGGCGATGGTCTTGTAGCCCATTCCAGCCTTGTGTAGGTCTACAATCTTGTCCCTGACATCCTTGGAGAGCTCTTTGGTCTTGGCCATGGTGGAGAGTTTGGAATCTGATTGATTGCTTCTGTGGACAGGTGTCTCTTATACAGGTAACAAGCTGAGATTAGGAGCACTCCCTTTAAGAGTTTGCTCCTAATCTCAGCTCGTTACCTGTATAATAGACACCTGTGAGCCAGAAATCTTTCTGATTGAGAGCGGGTCAAATACTTATTTCCCTCATTAAAATGCAAATCAATTTATAACATTTTTGACATGTGTTTTTCTGGATTTTGTTGTTATTCTGTCTCTCATTGTTAAAATAAAACTTCCATTAAAATTATAGACTGATCATTTCTTTGTCAGTGGGCAAATGTACAAAATCAGCAAGGGATCGAATACTTTTGTCCCTCACTGTACGGTGCATTCGGAAAGTATTCAGACCCCTTGACTTTTCCGTATTTTGTTATGTTACAGCCTTATTCTAAAATCGATTAAATAAAATGTTTTCCTCATCAATCTACACACAATACCCCATAATGACAGGTTTAAAAAAAAATAGAAAACAGAAATAATTAATTTATGTAAGTATTCAGACTTTGCTATGCGACTCGAAATTGAGCTCTGGTGCACCTTGTTTCCATTGATCATCCTTGAGATGTTTCTACAACTTGATTGGAGTCCACCTGTGGTCAATTCAGTTGATTGGATATGATTTGAAAATGCGCACACCTGTCTATTTCAGGTTGACAGTGCACAGTTGACAGTGCATGTCAGAGCAAAAACCAAGCCATATGAGGTCCAAGGAATTGTCCGTAGAGCTCCAATACAGGATTTTGTCAACTCACATTTCTGCAACATTTTAAGGTCCCCGAGAACACAGTGCCCTCCATCCTTCTTAAATGGAAGACGTTTGGAATCTCCAAGACTCATCCTAGAGCTGGCCGCCCGGCCAAACTGAGCAATCGGGGGAGAAGGGCCTTGGTCAGGGAGGTGACCAAGTACCCCATGGTCACTCTGACAGAGCTCCAGAGTTCCTCTGTGGAGATGGGAGAACCTTCCAGAAGGACAACCATATCTGCAGCCAGACAGAAGCCACTCCTCAGTAAATGGCAGATGACAGCCCGCTTGGAGTTTGCCAAAAGGTACCTGTAGGTCTCATCCTAGAAACAAGATTCTCTCGTCTGATGAAACCAAGATTGAACTCTTTGGCCTGAATGCCAAGCGTCATGCCTGGAGGAAACCTGGCACCGTCCCTACAGGGAAGGATGGTGGTGGCAGCATCATGCTGTGGGGATGTTTTTAAGTGTCAGGGACTGGGAGACTAGTCAGGATCGAGGGAAAGATAAAAGGAGCAAAGTACAGAGAGATCCTTGATGAAAACCTGCTCAGGACCTCAGACTGGGGTGAAGGTTCACCTTCCAACAGGACAATGACCCTAAGCACACAGCCAAGACGTCCCGAAGCCACTCCTGCATTAAGTCTCTGAATGTCCTTGAGTTGCCCGGACATGAACCCGATCTAACATCTCTGGAAAGACCTGAAAATAGCTGTGCAGCGATGCTCCCCATCCAACCTGACAGAGCTTGAGAGGCTCTGCAGTGGAGAATGGGAGAAACTCCCCAAATACAGGTGTGCCAAGCTTGTAGCGTCATACCCAAGAAGACTTGAGGCTGTCATCACTGCCGAAGGTGCTTCAAAAACGTACCGAGTCGGAACCATTTCCTGGAAAACAACAAAATGGAGACCGTCTGAATACTTATGCAAATGTGATATTTCAGTTTTGTATTTTTTATAAATTAGCAAAAACGTATACAGAACAGTTTTTGCTTTGACCTGGGGTATTGTGTTTAGATTGATGAGAAAAAACAACTATTGAATACATTTTAGAAAAGGTTGTAACGTAACAAAATGTGGAAAAAGTCATGCGGTCTGAATACTTTCCAAATGCACTGTACATTTTTACAAATGATTTATGTTCACTACACATTACACCTTTACAAACCCAATATGGTATCTAAGACCTGGAAGCTTTCTTATTTTGTGTTAGCCCACTTTTGTATTATGTAACTATCCTTTTGATTGATTCCTGGTTGATTTGATGATCCCCTTAAACGTATGGATTATTTTTCTATGATTACCCATGACATGTGTTTCACATTTTCTCCTCAAAAAATTTATTGATCAAATGAACACCAACACTCTTAAAATCTATGGGAAACATGACATGACTTTACCAGATGGCTCATATGTTGTATATATTCAAGTCTGCTGTAGCTGTACAAATTGACATGATGACAAAGTCAAACTCAGGGGGTACTACACGCTGTAATTGTAGGAAGTACTGTATGTTTGGAAGAAGTGGACCCAGCAGGTGAGTGCTGTAAATTACTCTGGTTGCAAAGACATTGCAGCTGAATTGCCCAGATGTCCACTCCGCACATACCTCCAATCTTGACAGGGGATCAGAATCAGATCCAGAAAGAGACGGTCTCCATTTCATTGTTTTCCAGGAAATGGTTCCGACAAGAGTCAAAATCCAGCTGATAAACATGCTCTCGGAAACAGGCCTGCCTGTGATCGAGGCCACCAGCTTTGTGTCTTTAAAGTGGGTACCACAGGTAATAACTCTTCTCTGTGTTCCCAGAAAGCTTACTGAGTGATTTATTAGGCTCTCATTGTTCTCTTCGGGACTACTGGGGGAAACCTGCTACTCCAGTATCCCAGTTAGACCCTGGACTCGCAGATGTTTTTGGGGAAAACCTTGAGCTATAGGCCTATTCCAGAACCTGTTTTCCAAGCACTTTATTTTGTTTGCCTGTGTAAAATATATGACAGTTCACCTCATGAAAGAAACTACAGATGTCTGTGTCATATTCTTGAGTTGTATTGAGACAAATGATGTGGAACAGCTATCTCTGCATTTCTATATGAGCTTCTGGAAAATATGAGTTTTCGTAAAACTAGGCTACATACTAGTCTCGCTTGCCAGGTGCATGGACCTCCAACAGCAGCTGTGGGAAGAGACTATACTCTGTCGACATATTTTGTAAACATGCTTTTGTCTGTTGTCAAGATGGCGGACCACACTGAAGTGCTTCAAGCCATCCACAGATCTTCTCATGCTCGTTATCCTGTACTGACACCCAACATGCACGGCTTTCAGGATGCTGTAAGCATTTCATTATTCATCCGAGAAATCACACTCTTTAAAAAGAACAGATATCTCCCCAGGCTCCCCTGATGTGTAGTGCTGTATAAAGGTTGAGGGAACACTATGCCTGAGATGAATGGAAAC
Source organism: Oncorhynchus tshawytscha (assembly GCF_018296145.1). Taxonomy (NCBI): domain Eukaryota; kingdom Metazoa; phylum Chordata; class Actinopteri; order Salmoniformes; family Salmonidae; genus Oncorhynchus; species Oncorhynchus tshawytscha. The sequence continues at coordinate 34,378,720 of NC_056453.1, forward strand.
GTTTTAACGTAATGTTTGTTCCATAATGTTACATGGAAATAATGTAACTTCCCTCTGTCCTGTTGAAGGTTGCAGCGGGTGCTACTGAAGTGGCCGTGTTTGGGTCTGCCTCTGAGACCTTCAGTCAGAAAAATATCTATTGCTCTATTGATGCCAGCATGCTGAGGTTCGAGGAAGTCATTTGCACTGCTAAACAACAACAGATTCCAGTCCGTGGGTTTGTATCATTCCTCACTTTGCGCTTCTTCACCAGTAAAGCCATTTTACTTGAATATATTGCAATGATTCCATATGCTCTTTAACTGGTGTCAACCATGTACAGTTGTGGACAAATATAGTGGCACCCTTGCACTTTTCTTAAATAATTTCCTATTTCTTCTATAAAAAAAATATGTTGAAATTTTAAAATACTTTAGGTCTCCACACCATGTAATTGGATTTTCAACATTGCAGAACCAATTATATTTTTGCAAACTTAAGTTTAAAATTTTGATTTAAGAATATAAAGACACATTTTATGGACATGGGTACTGGGGGCCCTGAACGTGTACATGTCATCATGTAATCAACAGACTATCAATGTGTTTTCGAGTCCAATGATTAACTTTGTGTCCAAAAACTGGGTCTCCATCGAAGGTGAAGACGGCCATCAAGGAACTTCACTGGACTATATGCAAACTGGAACAATATATCCTGAGGCTGTATTTATTGTAGCTGGGGATTTTAACAAAGCAAATTTGAGAACAAGGCTACTTAAATTCTTCCAGCATATTGATTGTGCTACTTGCATAGACAATACCCTCGACCACTGCTACTCTAATGTCCGCGATGCATACAAAGCCCTCCCTAAGGCAAATCTGACCATGACGCCATCTTGCTCCTACCGTCTTATAAACAGAAACTCAAACAGGATGTAACAGTGACGAGAACCATTCAACACTGGTCCAACCAATCGGAAGCCACGCTTCAAGATTGTTTTGATTAGGTGGACTGGAATATGTTCCGGTCAGCCTCAGAACAACATCGACCTACACGCTGACTCGGTGAGTGTGTTTATAAAGAAGTGCATTGGAGATGTTGTACCCACGGGGACTATTCAAACCTACCCTAACCAGAAACCGTGGATGGATGGCGGCATTCGCGCAAAACTGAAAGTTTGATCCAAAGCATTTAACCATGGAAAGAGGTCTGGGAATATGACTGAATATAAACAGTGTAGTTATTCCCTCCACAAGGCAATCAAACAAGCGACCTGCCAGTACAGGGACAAGGTGGAGTCGCAATTCAACGGCTCAGACACGCAACGAATGTGGCTTTGTCTACAGGAAATCACGGACTACAAAAAGAAAACCAGCCACGTCACGGACACAGACGTCACGCTTCCAGACAAATTAAACACTTTCTTTGCCCGCTTTGAGGAGTCTGTTGTCCCCACACGCACAGCACCCAATGTCACAGGAAGGCCAAAAAGATCATCAAGGACATCAGCCACCCGAGCCACTGCCTGTTCACACCGTTACCATCCAGAAGATGAGGTCAGTACAGGTGCATCAAAGAAAAAGAAAAAAAAGCTTCTATCTCAAGGCCATCAGAATGCTAAACAGCAATCACTAACTCAGAGAGGCTGCTGCCTACATTAATATAAACTAGTCACTTTATACAAAGTCTCTTTTAAATAATGCCACTTTAATGTTTACATATCTTACATTACTCATATCAGATGTATATACTGTATTTTATACCGTCTATTGCACCTTGCCTATGCCGCTTGGCCATCGCTCATCCATATACTTATATGTACATATTCTCATTCACCCCTTTAGATTTGTTTGTATTAGGTAGTTGTTGGCGATTGTTAGATTACTTATTAGATATTACTGCACTGTCAGAACTAGAAGCACAAGCACTTCGCTACACTTGCATTAACATCTGCTAATGTGTATGTGACAAATAAAATTAGATTTGATTTGAGGTTGTGGGTCTTCCAACAGGACAACGACCCCAAACACACATCAAAAGCACCCAAGAATGGTTGAAGAAGAAACACTGGACTCTTTGAATCACATCCATAGCCCACGGCGAGAACTGAAAACAGCAGTTGGTGGAGGGCAACCCTCAAACAATGAAGAATTAGAGCAGTTTGCTACTGAAGAGTGGGTCAAATTGCCAGTAGGAAGGTGCAACAAGCTCATTGAAGGCTACAAGAAGCAATTGTTGGCAGTTATCTTGGCCAAAGACTGTGGAACCAAGTAATAGCTCTGGGATGACAATAACTTTGTCCATGCCATTTGTCTTTATTTTCTAAATTAAAATTGAAAGTTTAAGTTTACAAAAATAAAATTGGTTCTGTAATGTAGAAACTCCAATAAGGTGCGGAGACTTTATTGTTGTGGTTGCAATTTTAGCTGATTTTTTTATGAAATAGGGAAATATTTAAGAAAAGTGAAAGGGTTCCAATATATTTGACCACAACTGTATGTTTATGTTGGCTTTGGAAAAAAAATGCACTACCGTAAAATGTTTCAAAGGCCTAATGTTACTCTCTCTCTGTTAGCAAAGGTACACTCAGACAGTGATAAATGACTCCAGAAATAATAGGTTAACAAGCAAATTTCCAGATGTGCACTGAATCGTTCTATGTGTTGCTTCAACTACAAGTCCAGATGGACAGTATAGAACCGCTGACATGAAGCATGTTTACATTTTGTGGTACAGTAGCCCCCTTTCATCCAAACAACGCAGCAATGCCATGGCAACGCATCAGTTTGACACAGGCATTCTGGCAGATCTCCCGCTGTTGGAGATGGCTTGGGCAGCACTCCCTTCCCTCGAGTCCTGCTAGAACTTGCTGGATATTCCTGTGACAAACTGAGGTATCGTCTAACGACTGCGAGCCCAAGAGAAACATTTTCTACTTTTCACATGTCCGCTATTTCAAGCAGTGAATGTTTCCTACACATATGGAATAGGCATATTGTTTGACTTTACCCCCCTGCATAATTTCTCATTGCTACTGTCAACAACATAACCACCACATATAACAAAATATTCAACACCAATTGGTTATAAGATTTGAAGTCTATATTGCACTGGCAGTTAGCGGTTACTGAATCCAGAAAACAGAGTTATGATCTACCTTAATTCTAATGACAGATAGCATAAATTATGACTTTTTGACCAGAGAGAGTTAACCTTTTAGTGCAATTCACTGTGTAACATGTGGCCAAGTTGGCATGTTTATGACCCATGTATTAATATATTCCATGTGTGTTTATGACCCATGTATTAATATATAGTACCAGTCAAAAGTTTGGACACACCTACTCATTCAAGAGTTTTTCTTCATTTTCACTATTTTCTACATTGTAGAATATTAGTGAAGACATCAACACTATGAAATAACACACATGAAATCATTTATTAACCAAAAAGGTGTTAAACAAATCAAAATATATTTTACATTTGAGATTCTTCAAAGTAGCCACCCTTTGACTTGATGTTAGCTTTGCACACTCTTGGCATTCTCTCAACCAGCTTCACCTGGAATGCTTTCCAACAGTCTTGAAGGAATTCCCACATATGCTGAGCACTTGTTGGCTGCTTTTCCTTCACTCTGCAGTCAAACTCATCCCAAACCATCTCAATTGGGTTGTGGTCAGGTGCTTGTGGAGGCTAGATCATCTGATGCAGCACTTCATCACTCTCCTTCTTGGTCAAATAGCCCTTACACAGCCTGGAGGTGTGTTGGGTCATTGTCATGTTGAAAAACAAATGATTGTCCCACTAAGTAAAAACCAGATTGGATGCCGCAT